>NC_040903.2:218212016-218430143 GCF_004126475.2 Phyllostomus discolor | reverse complement strand
TAAAAATACTACATACCAAAGCCAGATCATTCAGGTTCCACAAACGGTCTAGGTCAGCGTTGCTCAAGCACAGTGATTTTTGCCCCCAGGGGGACATTAGGTAAAGCAGAGACACATTTCAGATTGTTTTGAGGGTGCAGGTGAGGGAGGATATAACTGTCAAGCAGTGAATAGAGGTAATGGATGCTAACAAGCACCTACAATGCAGAAAAAAAAAAAACAGGAGAAAGAATTATTGACTGAAAAGGTCAGCAGTACCATTACTGGGAAGACCCAAGTTAGGGGAGTTAGGGGGCTTCCCCTCCTCAGTTCTTGTCCTGCCTGAAAGAATGGGTTCAGGCAAGGGACAACAGGTACAGTGAAAGTGAGGTAGCAGGTTTATGTGTGACATGCACTTGACAGGAACCTGCAAGCTTGCACCCAGCTAGTCTGAGTGCCCCACCTGCTGGGGTTTCAGGGCTTTCATGTTTGCAGCGAGCCTCCAGGCTTCCCCTCTGCAGCCCTTCTCCCAGCCCTTCTCCCGACCTTGGGATTAACACACAGTTTCAAAGGCTTCCTTTCCCAGTTGGAGAAAACAGTACACAGAATTTCAAAGGCTCCCCTCCAGCTCCTGGTGTGCTCATCCTGGTCTCTCTTGTGACCTTGGAACCTCTGAAAACCTTACCTGACCCCACTTAGGACAGCTGAAATACTGGGTGGAATGTGTCCCCCTCCCCACCTTGGTTTGCTGTCTATCCTGCTTAGCAGTGCTGGGAATGAGAAGCCCTGCTCTGGGTGGAACTCAATGAAGAGTCCAGGAGAATGGAAACCGCACATCACTTTGCTCCCTAGATCTGAAACAGTGTCTCTCTTTGCACAGACAGGACACAAACTGAGACCTAAAGAACAACAACAACAGAAGTTCACCATCTTGCAAAGATTGGTGAGTGTCCTAGGCTGAAAAGACACCCTCAAAACCTCAGGAAGCAAAAATGGTCTGACACCTTAGGAGACAGAACCACACTGTGATACACCATGGCAGACATCTGAGGGTCACTGCTTCTTCTCATTGCCCATACATCACTGTTCAATAGCTCTCCTATAATGCAACTAGAATCAATAATCTTAGTCCTTTAGTTCCCAGAATTCACCATCTAAAATTTACCTTTTGAAAATGTGGACATTTGCTATATTATAAATTCCTTAGATTACCTACAAGGGGCACAATTTCACCTATAAGATACTTCCAATTTCTTTTTATTTTTTTTTTAGCTTTATTTATTTATTTTTAGAGAGGGAAGGGTGGGAGAAAGAGAGAGAGAGAAACATCAATGTGCGGTTGCTGGGGATCATGGCCTGCAACCCAGGCATGTACCCTGACTGGGAGTTAAACCTGTGACACTTTGGTTTGCAGCCCGTGCTCAATCCACTGAGCTATGCCAGCCAGGGCTGATACTTCTGATTTCTAAGTACTAGAACACCATGCATCTAGGCCCTAACTCATTTAAAATGCTAAGAATGCTTTTACTAATTTGTTTAGTCACTAATAAACTTACAACTAACAAAAATAATTTTTCTAACCCTTCACATTATCTTCTTTCTTCATGTTTTCTGCCAAGCTTTAGCTACTTTTCTGTTATACATAACTAAAATAATGTGGTAATTATTATTACATGATAGCTTACTTACCTTGAAAATCATTAGAATCCATTTTTACATTATTACAAATAATAGAATTAAGTAATGTGTAGGGCAAATTGCATGCATAATTAAATATCCTTTATATACAAAAGAGTAAGTTAAAGATATAATTTTTAAAAACACCCAATAGCAACAAAACTGGTGAAATGCCTGGGAATGCACAAGAATGTGTAAGATCAGTATGAACCAATTCATAACATGCTACCCAATAAAAGACACCTTAACAACACCTACTGGGGTAGCTCAGTGGTTTGGGCGCCATGCCGCAGATCTAAAGGTCACCAGTTCAATTTCCGGTCAGGACACATGCCTGGGTTGACGGTTCACTCTCCAGTTGAGGGCGTGTGAGACTCAACTGACTGATCTTTCTCTCTCTCTCTCTCTCTTTCTACCTCCCATCCCCTTTCTCTAAAAATAAATAAAACCTTTTGTTTGAAAAGACACTTGAACAACAGAAAAGCAACAACATATTCTAGATAGAAAAATATATAATGATCTACATTTCTTAGTTACCTATAAATGTAATGTGATTAGATTAAAATATCAGCAAAAAATGTTTTAATCCTCACCTGAGGATACACTTATTGATTTCAGAGAGAAGGGAAGGGAGGGAGAGACAGGGAGAGAAACATCTATATGAGAGAGAAACATCAAAGGGTTGCCTCTCGTACGCGTCCCCACTGGGGAATGAACTTGCAACTTAGGCACGTGCCCTGACTAGAGCTCAAACTATGACCGTTTGGTTCATGGGATTGTTATGGGAGAAACTCAGTTCTTCTTGCTGATGCAGTAAAGAATTACAGATCAGCCAGTCTACTAGTGAGCAAGCAGGGTTTACTAGTGATACGTTCTCATGGAAGACAACGGGCCTTGCCAAGGTGGTGTGAAAGGTGTAGATTCCGGGCAGGGCAAGGTAAGGGCGGCAACAGGCAAGGGCAAGAGTGTCAAGAGCCTTTGGTCCTTGGTCCTGAGGACTTATGTAGTTGGCAGGATGGGGGGGCAGGGGAAGAATTTACATATTGATTGGTGGGTAAAGGTGGTACCAGCTTCCACAGGGGATGTGACTACCCAAACTTAGGTATGTGTGAGGGTCTGTTAGCCTGAATCCTTATCTCACTCCAGACCCCATATGTTCCTCTTGTTGTAAAACAGATATGCGACAGGAGGCAGTTAAAGTTGGGGCAGTCACCCAAAGTTATTTATTTACAGGCTCTTTCTGTAAACATTAGGGACTCCTCATAAAACAGACGGTGACCAGAGGTAAGCAAGTAACCAAAGTTGTTTTGTGGGCCTCTTCTCTGGGCTCTGTGGACCCCCTCCCACCTGCCAACCAGACCTTGGAATTAACACACAGTTTCAAAGGCTTTTTTCCCAAACAGTGGAAGTGATACCTAGAATTTCAAGGGCTCCCTCTTCCTGTGCCACCATAGGTGTTTCTTGTGATGTTCCAAACACCTGGCACTATTATCAGATCAGGCTCAGGACGGCTGAGTCACTGGGTAAGACTTGTCTCCCTCCTCCTCCTCCTTGCCTCAGTTTGCTATCTATCCTACCTAATAGGACGAAGCTCCAACCAGCTGAGCCACATTGCCCAGGGCTCAGCAAAATATTTTAAAGTAAAAGAAGCTCAATTTTAGTTTACCTGTCATGTTAAAGAATTAATGTGAAGAATTAAAAGGTGTATTGTATTAGGAAGATACTTATAACAGTGGATTAATGCCCTGTAAATAGACAGATTAATGGGAAAGAATACAGGGTTCATTAATACATATGGAAATTGTGTTTTGTTTTATTTAGTTTTTTTAATTTATTGATTTATTTTTTGTTTGGAAGATCTATCATTTGCCTCTCATGCACTCCCAACTGGCGACCTGGCCCACAACTTGTCACAGGTGGGCACAGGTAAGGTGGGCACAGGTAACTACGTTCTTGGTGATCACAACAAAGAATTGAACACAGAGAGTTTATAGCAGACAGACAGAGAGCAGATTTATTAAGCGATAGCACACTCCACAGAACATGGGAGCTGACTTGGAGCAGAGATTGATCTCAGGGGCTGCAGGGATTCTATACTTACAGGGCGATATTTCTTGGCTAGTTTTGGCAGGGTTTTATTGCCCATGTAGTTATATTAGTGTAAACCTACTGTACATGTGGTCTCCCATGATCTTCCCTAATTGACTATGAGGGAAGGGGGTCCCACAATGCTGGTTTATTGTAATGCTGTTATAATGAGGCGGGGTCATGTAGAGTCTTCTGCACAGATGCAGTTATGATTTACCATGATTCAACACTTTCCCAGAAAGCAGGAACAACTGGTCTCAGAACACAGTCTCTGTCCTGTACCAATGTCCTTTATCTTGTCCCTGGAGCACCTCCGGAGTTTCCTCCTGACTATCTCCTGCCTCAAACCCAGGCATGTGCTCTGACTGGGAATGGAGCTGGTGACCTTTTGGTTTGCAGGCGGATGCCCAGCCCACTGAGCCACACCAGTCAGAGCCATTGCCTGTCTTGCACGTGGCTTGACCAGGGATCAAACCTGTAGCTTTGTTTACCCCCCCCCAAAAAAACCCTGTAGAGATATAAAAACTTCACATGAGCCCTGGCTGGTGTGGATCAGCAGACTGAGCACCAGCTTGAGAACCGAACAGTCATGGTTGGATTCCCAGTCAGGGCTCATGGCTGGGTTGGGGGCCAGATTCTCAGTTTGGAGTGTGTGAGAGACAACCGATCGATGTATCTCTTACACACATCAACACATCGATGTTTCTCTCCCTTTCTTTCTCCCTCCCCTATCCCCTCTCTAACAATAATAAATAAAATCTGAAAAAAATAAACTTAACATGCAGCAGCAAAATTGGATTCAGCATTTAGGGATGATCCACTACACCCAGCGTTTCCTTCTGGTCTGCACCAAAGTGTTTTCCCAACGTGAACACCAGATGGCAGAAGAGAGGCGCACTGGGAACATTTTTTCAGTGATCATAGTGTACTGTAAAGCAAGTTTCAACAAACTTCAAAACATTGAAATTATGTAAAGCTGATTGTTGGCACTAATTTTGGTTAATCTAGAAATCAGTAACAAAAGGTTACTAAAAATCCTTATTTTTAAAAGTGATGAAATGCACATCGAAATAATGTTGGATTCCACATTCCTAGATGATACAGTATACCCACCCACTTTTCCTGCGGACCTGCAATAAGGTGACATTCCCCAAAATGACCACGAGATGGCAGCAGACACCGACTGATGCAACGCATATCCTACTGCTGGCCCGGCTGAAAAGTTCCCTTGCTTTTTACCCTGAGATGCAGTGGCAATCACACTTTTCATTGTCCCCCCACAAAATAATGCACAATGCCATCACCGTTTTCTTCCTCTGCCCTCTGCCCCCTTCATGCCATTTCACCATTCCATCGTCCCACAACAGTGTTCTCTTCTGGAGCAGAGATCTCTTCCAGGTGTCTTCTGCACTCTTCCAGGGAATGGAAATTTCTCTTCACAAAGAAACATTCACAGAAATGAACTAAATGGCTGTGGGGAGGAGCAAGGTCTCCTGAGCACTGTGGAGCAATCAGGACTGCGCAGCCAGGCTGGAAGCGTTTTTCCTGGTCACCAAAGAGAAATGCACTCTCTCACCTCATCCTAACCTTCCGTATCTTCTGCTGACACATTCCCCGGACTCTTCCCCTGAGGCGGAGCTTTCAGTTGGTCTGACGGGGAGCAGTACCTGTCACCAGTAACCTGCTGGCTTTCTGAAAGGAGCTCCTACTGAAGGACACCCTCCAGAATTCACCACAAGGACATCATCACGTCCTTTGGATGACGACCACCCTTGGGAGGGGCGAGTGGTAGTTCCTTGGTTTGCCCACAATCTCTCCCATTCCAGGTTGTTCTCAAACAGCAAAGATTCGTCCCCCCCCCACCCCCGCCACACACAATCTTCATGGAAATGAAACATTTTCCTTACATTTCAGTGGAGAACCACTTGTGGAAATTCACTCACGAAGGGTCCCCACCATCCCACTTAACTCCTGTGGAACCCAAATGGCAAAGCAATTAACATAACCAAGCTGGTGCAAATGGTTTTCAAAGCCTGGTTAGGACACTTTGAACGTGTTGCCTGTCTCCCGCCCTGCCATGACGTGCTCTGTCCTCAGTGAACGTCTGCTGTTGAGGGCTCTCCACTGCACCTGGTCTGCCTGCCTGTGGGAGGAGGAACCTCCAGCATGAAACTTCACAGTCCACTTCTGACACACTTCATCAGTCACAGCATCGTCTCCATACACACCACAGACCTTTTCTTGCCTTACAGTTGCCCTTGTACCTTCTTTGAAGCCAAAGGGACCGAAAATGTTGCTTATGTTCATGCATACTCACTGCGGAAATGGCCAACCATACACTCACCACTTGTGGTGAGATTTTTTTATCACACACCCATAGGACACCTGTCACAATACAGTCTAACATGATGGTTTCGAATGAGGTTAAAGACAAGTCATGGCATCCACCACAACCCCAACCCGTAATCCTAACCCCGAACCATGCCACGCACCAGACACCAGACTGGGTGCCCGAAGCCTGTCCCTGACTCTGGACATCAAACCACAGAGAACACTGTGTCCTCCTATTTAAATGTGTAAGCCCTTGAAAGGTCATCATCTCATGTCTAAAACAATAAAGCAGGTTTCTGTGAAACAAGTTACATTAAATCAAGCAAATTAAATAATGCAGTAATGACACACATAAGACTGAAATGCATGAGGCTGCTGCTGGCATATCAAGGCACACCCTTTCAAAGCAAAGCTGATGAAAGTAAACCAGTAAACGTGATATCCTCTTGATTAAAATATTCTGGGTAGCAGGAGAAGCTATTCTCAGAGTAAGAAGACCATGCACGGAATTGAAGAAAGTGCTTGCACATTATACTTTCAGTAAGACTCTTTCTTTCACAACAAAGAACTTTATGACTCATCAATGAAGAGACACCTATATTATTTTAAACATTTTATTTCTTTACTTTTAGAGAGGGGGAGGGAGGGGAAAAGAGAGGGAGAGAAACATCAGTGGGTGGTTGCCTCTCACATGTCCCCTACTAGGAACCTGCCCTGCAACCCAGGCATATACCCTTGACTGGGAATCAAACCGGAGATCCCTTCGGTTTACAGGCCAGTGCACAATCCACTGAACCACACCACCCAAGCAGGCATCTATATTTTAAAAAACTTGAATAGTCCCTTCTAACGAGAAGACATTCATAGAAGTGGTAAAAAAAAATACCAGAGAGATGTCCCATGGCTACATCACAGCACAATGCCCCTTCCCAGACACTACAAAGGCTATAATGAGAAAGCAAAACTGAGAAATGTTTATGATCACAAACAAAAATTAGAATGACTGACCATTTCTATTGTAAATGTAAACTATTGCAAACCAAGCCCTGGCTGGCGTAGCTCAGTGGATTGAGCACGGGCTGCAAACCAACGCATCGCAGGTTCTATTCCCAGTCAGGGCACAAGCCTGGGTTGCAGGCCATGGCCCCTAGCAACTGCACATTGATGTTTCTCTCTCTCTCTCTCCTTCTCCCTCCCTTCCCTCTCTGAAAATGAATAAATAAAATATTTAAAAATATATAATGTTTTTTAAAAAGAAAAAATAAAATAAAGAGTTATAAAAAACTATTGCAAACCTTTTATAAAATGATTTGACATTTCCTCAAAAAAATTACCCTACTGTGTTCAATAACTCCACTTCGAAACACATACCTGAGAATTTGAAGGCAGATGTTATAACAAACTTATACATGATTATTCTTAACAGCACTGTTAACAACAACCAAAAGGTAGAAAGTATTCAAATGTCCATCCCCAAGTAAATGAATACACAAAATTTGCTTATTCTGTCACCGAGAAGTTACTGGACTTTTACTCCAAGGCAGGTTTGCCCTGGCAAGGTGTCATACATGTAGACACTTGACTTTGTGCAGTAAAAATTTCATAACACAAACCTAGGGAATTTTGAGTTTGTATATTAAATGTAAGGACAGTGAAACAAAGAAAGGGCTTCAGAGAGAAGAGGCACAGTCAGAGCAACAAGAGTGAGCGTAGGTGGCACTGCACCATGGGGAAACAGAAAAGTCAGATGCAAAGAAGGTCCTTGGAGACAGAATCGGGGTGACCTGGGACGAGCTGCTGCTGCCCCCTGCTCCCTGGCTGCAGGTCTCACAGGGATGAGGAGATAAGGAGGAACACAGTGAAGACATGCAGCAAAGAAGAGCAGGGAAGGCACATGTGTGCTCAACAAACAGTGCATGCTGGGTGCGCTGTCTTTAGGGTTTTACCTGTTTTCTAATGTTGAGGATTTTAGAGGAGGTCTCAGAAGAGTCAGCTCCACAGAATACTCAGCTTTCCAGGGGTTCCCTTCAATGTGTTGATACAACAAAGCGAGCACACAGAGTGGTCAGGGTCCTTCTCTGGTGAACTTCTCCTTCAGAATAGTCACCAGAGAAGGGCTGGGACTGAGGTGGGTCTTCCCCTGCGTGGACTGAAACTTATAAACCATTTGCTCTCCAATGCCCTTGCTTAGGGAAGTCGGATCCTCAGACTTATTACCAGGCTGTACATCGCTGGCCTTATTTAGCTCTCAAACTCACTTTTCCCATTCCATTTGCCAAGGAATTTTCCTTGCTTTTTTACTAATCTGCCTAAACTCCATACACTTGGGGACTCATATTGGCATTGAATTTGACAACAATGATCATCTGTGGGCAGACACCAGACACCAGAGCCAAACTCAGGACCCTGGACACATACCTTTGACTCCAAAACCTGGACCCTGCAGTGGACCCAAACCAAAACCAGGACTCCGGGAGCAAAGCCCTGTGCCCACCCGACCCAGACCATGTGGTCCAAGGGCCAAACACCAGATGCTGGGGATTGACATTGGACCCTTATAACGCCAGATTCCATACACCACAACCTAAATTTCATCTGCACGTGGACCTTGCAGGCAAACCCAGGACACAATGCCACATCCTAAGAGGTGCCAGACTGCAGACACACAACCAAATACATTTTGACTCTGAGGCACAGGCTCTGGACACAGGACGCAGATCTGTAACCAGGATGCCATGGCCAGAATTTGGAGTTGGAGCCAGATGCCGGGCCCCCGTTGCCAGAGGCCAGAGGCAGCAGCTGAACCAGATCTTCACACTGTAAACAACCTGTGATTCAGTATGATAAAACCTTTGTCTCTCCAAATGCAAACTTCAAAATTTTACCAAACCCAGCAACAATAGGCCAAAACACTGAGTGAACAAAAAGGATGCTGACCTTGCATGGCAGATGTCCATGATCTCTCAGCTGCAACAGCTTCAGGAGTTAGCGCTGTCTCACCATTCATTCCACACTGCCGGCTTTTCAAAACTGTGGGGAATTATTCTGGCCAAGATGGAGGCATAGGTAGACACACTGTGCCTCCTCACACAACCAAAATTAAGGACAACAAAAATTTAGAAACAAAAAAACAATCTGATCTCACAGAAAATTGAACTGTACGGAAGTCTGACAATCATTCATCCTGACCGGTAAGAGGGGCAGAGTCCGAGGCCTGTGGAGAGGGGTTGTGGCAGGAGAAAGCGGTGCTTGGAGGTCCTGGGTGCACAGGCACAGGCTAGCAGACCCCGGCTCAGGGTGGCCACGGGCAGACCCAGTGAGGCTCGCAAGGCCACTGGCTGACCTTGGACACACATCCCCGCACAGATAAGCCAGATGAAAACAGGGAGTGAGACAGACCACACAACCCAGGGCCCCAGGGCCTGGAAATAAAGCCTGAAAGCACCAATTGGAAACACTTGTTGGGGTTGAGGTGCCGGGAGAGACTGCCAGCCTCACAGGAGAGTTTGTTGCAGAGACCCTACAGGGTCCTAGAACGTACACAAGCCCACCCACCTGGGAACCAGCACCAGAAGGGCCCAGTTTGCTTGTGGGAAGTGGCAGAAGGGACTGAAGTCGGACAGAGAGCGGAGCAAATGCAATTGTTCCCTCTCGGACCTCGCCCCCACATATAGCATCACAACCCAGCAATTGGGTTTCCCCGCCCAGATGAACACCTAAGGCACCGCCCCTCATACGTAACAGGGCGACAAGACCAAAACAAACAAACATACAAAAAAGTGGCTCAAACAGAAGAACAGATCAAAGCTTCAGAGCCAATACATCTAAGCAACCAAGAGATAGCCAACCTATCAGATGCACAGTTCAAAGCACTGGTGATCAGGATGCTCACAGAATTGGTTCATTTTGGTCACAAATTAGATGAAAAAATGAAGGCTATGCTAAGTGAAATGAAGGAAAATGCACAGGGAACCAATAGTGATGAGAAGGAAACTGGGTCTCAAATCAATGGAGTGGACCAGAAGGAAGAAAGAAACAACCAAACAGAAAAGAATGAAGGAACAAGAATTCAAAAATATGAGAGAGGCTTAGGAACCTCCAGGACATCTTGAAACGTTCCAACATCTGAATTATAGGGGTACCAAAAGGAGAAAAAGAAGAGCAACAAAGTCCAGGAAGCTCAGAGAGTCCCAAAGAAGCTGGACCCAAGGAGGATCACACCAGGGCACATCATCATTACATTATCCCGAGATTAAAATGAAGGAGAGAACCCTAGAAGCAGCAAGAGATAAGGTGACAGTCACCTCTGAAGGAGTTCCCAGCAGACTGTCAGCTGATTTCTCAAAAGAGACCTTGCAGGCAAGAAGGGGCTAGAAAGAAGTATTCCAGGTCATGAAAGGCAAGGACCTACATCCAAGATTGCTCTATCCAGCAAAGCTTTCATTTAGAATGGAAGGGCAGATAAAGTGCGTCTCAGATAAGGTCAAGTTAAAGGGGTTCATCATCACCAAGCCCCTATTATATGAAATGTTAAAGGGACTTATCTAAGAAAAAGAAGATAAAAAATATGAACAGTAAAATGATAGCAAACTCACAATCATTAACAACCACGCCTAAAACAAAAACTACAACTAAGCAAACAACTAGAACAGGAACAGAACCACAGAAATGAAGATCACATGGAGGGTTAGCAACAGGGGAGTGGAGGAGGAGGAGGAGAGGGGGAAAAGGTACAGAGAATAAGTAGCATAGGTGGTGGAGGTAGAAAATAGACAGGGGAGGGCAAGAATAGTATGGGAAATGTAGAAGCTAAAGAACTTATGACACATGGACATGAACTAAAGGGGAGGAATGTGGGTGGGAGGGGTGTGCAGGATGGAGGGGAGTGAAGGGGGAGAAATGGGACAACTGTAATAGCATAATCAATAAAATATATTTTTAAAAACCTGTGGGGAATTAAAAAGGGATTGTTTTCCACCAACCCTGTTGGCTCTAATACCTGTGGGATAATAATTAAAATAACATAATCAGATCAATACAAGATATTCAACATTTAATCCATGCATGAGTACAAATGACTACCAGACAATGAGGTGATATCAGGTATATAGGACCTTGGGGAGTATGGGGAAACAGGGTCTTATGGCAGTAAAGTGGGTGATTGACAGGTAATTTGTGAAAAGTGCAGCATTCGTGGGATGTTACTTTTTGTTAGACAATCCCACAAACTACAGGACACAAGCTAAATTAATAAACTCTTCCGAATTTCATCCACGTAATCATTCAGTTGAGAATAGGTTACTTTGCTTAAATTGTTAAATCTTGTGGCAACAGCAGCAGACACAGCCTGAGGGAGCGACCAGCTCATTGCCCACAGGGGGTCAAAGGACTGAGTGTCCCTGTCCAGCTCACTGTGGACCATCCTCTTCTGCCTGCAGCTGGTGGAGTACAGTGGAGCCCACGAGTGCAAGTCAGGTGACCGTGAAGCCACAACCAGGAGGCAACCCATGGCCACACAGGTGGGACAATGACACAGTCAGGACCTCAACGCTGCCAATACATCAGGTGGCCAGGATATGGTCATCGTTTCAAACATCAATGCAGTTAGGACATCAACAAGCAGGTGAACTGATGCAGGAGGACAAAGTAACAGCCAGGACACCGACACAGACAGGACATTGACAAGGCCTAGACATCTACACAGAAAGGACAGCAGCGCAGCTCACATATTGACTTGGTCAAGGCATTGACTCAGAAAGTACGACAGGGACACCAAGGGAACTGGGACATCGACAAAGATAGGAAAGTGGCACAACCAGGAAATCTATGCAGGTGGGGCAGCGGCACAGCGGGGACATCAATGCAGATGTGGGACATTGAAATGCAGGCCACAGAGCAGCACGACCTCTACATTGACCCAGACGGGACAGTGATGTGGAAGGGACACAAACACAGGCAGGACAGCAGCACGGCCAGGACATCAGGCAGAGGGGACCTAGACACAATCACGATTTCAGCGAGGCTGGCACATTAGTGTGGTGAGGATGTAGACACAGGAGGGACATCGATGCTGACAGGATGTCAACACACACAGGACATTGGACCACACAGACATGGACACAGCTGAAACATGAACATAGGTCTGGCCAACAAGAAGCACCTCGTTACCTGACTTATAAAGACTCCACTGTTGTACGTGGGGGAGAGAAGAGAAAATGAACTGCAAAGTCTGTTTATATGAAAGTAATAACATCCATGACAAACTACCATTCCATTCAATGGTCATAGATCATTCACCACAGCTCACAACCTTTCCTGCTGGCCTGCACTAAGGTGTTCTTCCCAAGATGCATTTGAGATGAGCAGAGAGCCACACTTAGGACATTTTCCTAAGTGACCATAATGAGCCATAAAGCAAGATCAAACAAATTACAAAGAACAAAAATTATATAGACTATAATTGTTACTCTCATTGTTGTTAATGTAAAAATCAGGAACAAAGGGTCACTAATATATCCTTACATTTAAAGGTTAGGAAATATGCCTTGTCTGGCGTAGCTCAGTGGATTGAGTACGGGCTGCGAACCAAAGCATCGCAGGTTCGATTCCCAGTCAGGGCACATGCCTGGGTTGCAGGCCACAGCCCCCAGCAACCGCACATTGATGTTTCTCTCTCTCTCTCTCTCTCTCTCTCTCTCTCTCTCTCTCTCTCCCTCCCTTCCCTCTCTAAAATGAATAAATAAAATCTTTTAAAAATCTCTTAAAAATAAATAAAGGTTAGAAAATACACTTCTAAACCACATTGCAATCAACAGTCGTTGATACTCCACTGGAATCAATCACTTTTCCTGCCAACCTGCACGAAGGTGTCATTTGCAAGAATGCCCACGAGATGGCAGCAGTATGCACACTCAGAACACTTTGGAAATGACCATATTGTACCTTCCATCAGTTTTCAACCAACTTCAAAAGACTGAAATTATAAAAAACACATGTGTCGCCTCATGGCTGCTAATGTAGATGTCAGAAAGAGAAGATAACTAGAAAGTCCTATCATTTAAATGTAATGAAAGACACTTCGTAAATAATATTCCATGAACCCTCGGTAGATAATTCACTATCGCCAATGACTTTTCCTGCTGGCCTGCACGAAGCTGTTATTCCCAAGTTACACACGAGATGGCAGCAGAGAGCCACACTTGGGACAGTTTTCAAAGGGACCATCCTGTGCTAAGTTTTAAGAAATTCCAAAGGACTGAAATTATATACAGTATGTTTCTTTCTGTCATTGCTGATAATATAGAAATCGGGAACAAAAGGTAACTACTAAGTCCTGATCTTTAAAACTTACTAAATGCACGTCTCAATGACATTGCAATCAACATTCATTGATATTCTCCTGCAGTCAACCACTTTTCCTGCTGACCAGCTACTAACTTGTCATTCCCAAAAGGCCCACGCGATGGCAGCAGAGATGCACACTGTACTATTTGCTTGGCCAAAAGGTTCATTCGGTTTTTAGGTAAAGACACAATGAGACGTTTTTCATTTTCATCAATAATTTCATTGAACAACGTATTCACCATCTTGTCCCACTATTCTGCAAACTTTCTAGCATCTTCATTATTCTATCTTCCCCAAAGTTTTTAATCTTTTAGCCAAGCCAATATAAAGACAGTTTCAACAAGCATCACGGAATTGAAATTACATACAATATGTCTCTTAAGTGCTCCTATTGCACTTCAGCCAGAATTCACTACAAATGGGTGCCTGGGAAGACTTTTCACTACAAACAGGTGACCTTTTCAGCCCTGGCGGCATAGGTCAGTAGGATTGAGCGCAGGGCTGCGAACCAAAGCATCGCAGGTTCGATTCCCAGTCAGGGCACATGCCTGGGTTGCAGGCCACGTCTCCCAGCAACCGCACATTGATGTTTCTCTCTCTCTCTCTCTTTCTCCTCCCTTCCCTCTCTAAAAATAAATAAATGAAATTTAAAAAATTTTTTTAAAATGCTTTTCAATGCACACTTGGAACTTCTTTAAGAATGACTATATTTAGCTATAAAGCAGATTTCAACAAATGTCTCACAAACTATGCTTACTGTTCTCTTTGCCATTAATCTGGAAACCAGTCATTAGGTAACTAGAAATTCCCTATATTTAGATGTTTTAAAATACACTTCTAAATACCTTCCCAAAATAAATCACATAGTAGAAAATAATTTGCATAGAAAAATAATAAAAAGACTGCATACCAGACCAAGATCTTTCTGGTTTCAAAAATGATAAAAGCTTCAAACTGTTTCTCAACCAAAGGTGATTTTTGCCCCCAAGAGGACTTCAGGCAATGTTCTCAGCCATGTTAGACTGTCCTCAGTGGAAGGGAAGCAAGGGTGTCAGCAGTGAATAGAGGTATTGGATGCTAATGAGCACCTACAATGCAGAGGACAACCCCCCTCCCCCAGAGTGAATCCTCTGGACCAAAAACTCCATAGTACTGAGAATGACAAACCCTACTCTGTATCATGAAGACTTCATTAGAATACAAACAGTATGTCCTTTTGCATCCTAGATCTCAAAGGCTGCCTTTCTTGGAACAGAAAGCCTGAAGCTGAAACTTAAAGAACAAAAAATACAAGCCATCTTGCAAATGTTGGAGAGATGTGTCCTAGGCAATAGTCAGGAGGCAAAGGAAGATCTGTCCACTTAGGAGACCAGATCACCAGTGTGATTACACACAGTAGTCCTCTGAGGATCCCTGCTTCTTTCCATTGCTCACATATCACTTTAATAACTGATTTATAATGTCACTTAGAACAAACAGTCTTACTCTGTTAGATTCCAGATTTCACCATCTCAGGTTTTCCTCTTTGAAAATGTGGACATTCGCTACATTTTGTGTTCTTCAGATTACCTGCCCGGAGGCACCTTTCCTGTCACAACATACTTCTGATTTCTAGAACACTGTGCTTCCAGGCCCTAAACTCATTTAAAATGCTAAGAAGGATGTTACTCTTTTATTTAGTCATTAATATATTTATGACTATCAAGGAGAATTTTTCTACAACCATGTAATGATCATTATTGCATGAGAGCAAGTTTACCTTCATAACTCATGAGAATCAACTGAAAAGTATCACAAACAGAATTTAGTGCAGTTATAGGAAAATAACATTCAGAAATAAATATGTAGAGATACTAAGTTACAGATATAATTTTATTTGGACTCAATACCAACAAAACAGGTTTTTTAAAAAAACCTGGAAATAACTTAACAGTAGATGGGATCTGTGTGAAGAAAATTGGAAATTGCTACCCAATAACAGAAACTTTAAAAAATGAAAAATATCATCATGTTCTTGGATTTCAGAAAAAACACACAATGACACCCATTTACCAAACTTGTCTATAAATGTAATATCATGTAGATTAATATAGAAAAGTGGTCCCACAGGAAGTGGTCAGTTACATTGAGACCTGAGATGTATACCGCAGTCTGGACCCCTTTCCTGCTCCCCACAGGGTGGCTGTATCTGCCCGCCACCCCCCTCACCTCATAGCCCCCACGCAGCTCACCTCCATGCCCCTGGACCGCCTTGCTTGCATCACGTTAGCCTGTGAGCGTCACCTCGTGACCATGGAGACTGGCGCCAGCAGCGCCTAACTCCAGTCTGCGGAGTTGTTTGTCTCTCCCCCAGAACTGCCGGCCCCTCACGCTTGCCAGCCTAACGACGCCTTCCACCCAGCCCCACCCACATCTGTGGCCCCCTCTCACCTCCAGCCCAGTCCTGCCTCTGACCTTAGACAGACCGCACCCCTCATCTGTAGGTTTGATTTATAGTGGTCCATTTAAACAAAAGTAGCCAGGAATCAAGTATACTAGTGGACATGCAGTTTAATGCATACATTAAATACATTAATGTAATGAATACATTATTAATACATATACTTTATGTACATAACACATTATGTATTTGTAATAATACATTGTGTGCATTATATATTAATGTACATAACACACTGATGTAACGAAATATATTAAGTAACGAATACATTAATAACATATCCTTCATAAAATGAAAGACAACTCTGAAAAAGAACTTCTTTGGACAATACAAATAAAATACACAAACTGGGAGAAAATATGAATTACCTAAAACATTAGGGATCAAATGTTTTGACAGAAGATCAAAAGAGAAAGAATAGGAAAAGATACATAGGATGGTGCAAAAGTACCTTTAATCAGAAACATAAATCACATGAAAATTACAGAATAATATGCAGTAGACTTCGAGGTTAAAAGCGTGACTGGAGATGGTGAGTGCTTCAAAAAGCTTAATTGACCCAGAAGATCCAAATTCACCATGTACTTAATATCATAAACTTAAATTATATAGAACAGAGACACAAAGAAAAATTTATAACCATAATAGATTTGACAAACCTCCCTCATCCGAGATAGAGCACACCTCTTTCAGAAACAAAACACCACCTCACAAAATTCAGTAAGGGTGTAAGAAACACCATGAGCAGCAAATTGGATTCAACATTCACAAAGAACCAACCGACTACACACTACTTTCCCTGCTGACCTGCACTTAGGTGTTATTCTGAAAATGAACACAAGATGGCAGCAGACAACCACTGTAGGAGCTTTTTTTCATGGACGGTATTGTACTAAGGATCCAGTTTCAAAAAAAGTATTATCAAAGGTAGATTGAAATTATATGAAGTATGTTTCTTACTCTCATTGCACCTAATCTACTAATCAGTAGTAAAAGATAACTACAAAGTGCTTATATTTAAAAATTATAAAATACGCTTCTAAATACAAATTAAACACAATAATTACAATTGCAGTTAAAAAATAACTTGAAACGAATGATTTTAATTATAAAGATAGTACATAAAAAACACTCTGAGAAAAATGTATTGATAAATCCACACCTTAGGGAGAAAGCCTGAAAATTCACAAATTTTGCATCGTATTACAAACCCAGAACAATACATTAAATCCCAAAAAAGTGTAACTGGAAAAGACACTGGCATTCGGGCTGCCTGTCACTACCAAATCCAATAAGCAATGACAGCGATTGATTCTTTTATGGGTGCTTAATTCAGATGGCCGGCCATCCAAGAAGAGAGCAAGTTCATACCCTAACAAACCATCTTCCCCTTTCTTTCCTGGCCAGATCTTTTATAAGGGGGGTGGGGGAGGACAAACAATGTGCGGAGAGGACTTTGAGATTCAGCCGCTGCAACAATCCTGTCCTGGGCAGTTAGCTGTGTCCAAGGGGGAGGGGCAGTCGCCTGCTTCTTCCTGGTACGGATGTCTCCAGGCGGTAATCTCCAGCCAGAGCCTCAGGAGGTCGGCTGCTCCTCCTGGGCACCAGGATGGCCTTATCTGTAGTTTCTGAAATGAAAGCTAACATACACAGTTACCTGCTAGATTTATAGGCTATTTATCTTAAGCTAAAATTTTCCAAGTCTTAAGCCCCCTATCATTCCCCACCCTTAATATTAAACTATCTCATTTCTATGAGATCAGCCTCATATGGAAGTATTCACTTGGTTGCTGGGCGCTGGATTGTTCAGCGGGGGCTTGCCTGCATAAGGAGGTACACTGCAGACCTGCATAAGGAGGCACACTGTATGCAACAACAAGCTATGATACTGAAGAAAATGACAAGGATAAAAACAATAAAAGCTTCTCAAACACCAGATATGCTGGGCAGCCAGGAGGTTAGTTTAGACCAATCAATGCCAAAGAATCCTTCTCCCTGTTTTATACTGGACACCACATCATTTACTTGCTTTACTCTTTGCTCTATAAGCCGTGAACTATCAGTTAGGTTAAAACAGCAGAGTCCCTTAAATTCCTCACATCCGTGATTATGTCTCAAAAGAAGGCACTCTATAGCTGCATGATTTTCCAGTACTGCTTCTCTGACATGTCCTAATTCTTGACTAATGGCACTAATAGCTTGAGAGGTGGCATTTAAGGCTTTCACCATAGCGCAGGCTAACCTGCTTATTTCTATACTTAAATGAGTTACCATGGTTGGCATTACAAATATAATAAAGGACACATATTCAGCAGGGCTAAAAGGTGTAAGTCATTGATGCAATCAGATGTAGGGGAGACATCCCATTGAACCCGGGTTAAGTGGGGTTTCTGAGGCATAAACATCGCCAGTCTTCCCAGAGAGCATGGTCCCCCAGAGCTGTTTGCTGGAACATAAGAAGAGACTGTCATTCCACATACCAGGAACCATCGTGTTGGCAGTTTAACAGAAACAAAACCATAAGATACATCACTGGTGGTGGTGCAATTCATCCTCACACCTGCTGAGAACACGAGACAGTTTTAGCACAGCTGACAAAAATTGCATACTCTCTAGCTGGGATACATTAATGACCTTTAAGGAAAACATTTCCCTGTCCTTTATAGTTACCACTGGTCCCCAATTATAAATACCAGAGTAGGTAATTTTCTTTTCAATATCATCAAACACAGTATAATTTATAAAGCTTTCCAAAGGGGCACAGACACTTATAAGACATGAAGTGAAACTTTGTTCTACATAGAAAAAAGTCAGAAATATTCAGGACATTTTTGGCCAGATATACCCAGATGTTTTCATCCTGTTTGAATGGAATAAGTTGTCCATAACAAGGGGTCAAACAAGAGGTAATGAAGAGAACATAACTCACTGTTTTTCAAAGATGACTTTCAGATCTTCTTCCTGGGCTTCCTTTATTCTGGTGTGGTGAGTCCAAGGTTTTATTCCTGCCAGCTTCACTGCAGTTGGGGTGGTGAGGAGTATATCCCAAGGTCCAGTCCACTTTTCTTCTAGTTGATTTTCTGGGGATCCTGTCCTCCAAATCTTGAGCAGCACCTTATCTCCTGATTTGAACGAATGCAGTGGACCTATGGGAGAGAAGTCCCTAATGCAGGCAAAGTTATTCATCACAGCTAAGGTCTGATTTAAATGTTGCACATATTTCTTACCTTCAGACTTGTATCTATATACATATCTTTCACCGCAGTTGTGACCTGAAATGGCTACCTGTACACAATTTTATAGGGACTCATCTGAATCCCACTTCGAGGAGCCACCTTTACCCTGAGCAGGGCAATAAGTAAAGCTCGATCCCAATGAAGATGAGCTTCTTGACAGTTTGGCTATAGTTTCTTCAAGGTGTGGTTCATTTTCTCTACTTTCCCAGAAGCCTGGAGTCTCCATGCCATGTGGAGTTTCCACTTAATTCCTAAGGTTTTAGATTTTACTAACCTCCTGTGTGATTTCTGAAACAAAAGCAGGTCTGTTATTGCTCTGAATGCTGTCAGGGAGACCAAAGTGATTATTTACTTCAAGAATGTTTTTAATACTTCTCAAGATTTCCCTGTTCTAGTGGAATAGGCTTCTACCCATCCTGAAAAGGTGTCCACAGAGGTTCACAAATATTTCCACCCTCGGAGCTTCGGCATCTGGGTAAAGCCTGTTTGCCAGTCCTCAAACAGGCACTGTCCTTGACATTGCTTCCCTTCTTTCTTTTGGTGGGGTTCTGTTTTGGGATTGTTCTTCTGGCATACAACACATCTAACAATTACTTTCCTTATTTCTTTAGAAATTCCAGGACCTGTGAGCCACAGTTTACATAGGTGGTTAATGAGTCTTTTCCACAGTGTGTGGCCTCATGCAAATGTTTTATGACTGGCCCTACTAAATGTTTGGGAAAACAGTATAGCTCCTTTCTTATTCTTTTTTTATTGGTTATCAGGACCTTCTTTATTAAAATCCCAACCTTTAACTTTTTCTAAGTCTGCAGTCAAATATTCAGGGTCAAATTTTGACAAGTCTAGAACAAGTACTAATGGCATCATAAATATTCCTTTAGCAGCCTCTTTTGCTGCCCATTCAGCCATATTGCTTTCTCTAGCCACTTCAGTTCCCTCTCTCTGATGCCCCGGACAGTGCATGACTGCCACCTGTAGGGGTGCCTGGACAGCCTCTAATAACTTTAGAATTTCGGCTGCATGCTTAATTTCCTTTTCATTGGAGGTTAACAGTCTTTCGTTTTCTCAGATGGAACCATGTGCATGCAAAATCAAAAAGCTTACCTTGAGTTGATACACACATTCACTCTCTTCCCATGAGACAGTTCCAGCACCCTTGTCAATGCAGCCAGTTTAGCCTTCTGGGCAGAGGTTCCTGGTGCAAGACCTTGGCCTCCACTATTCCTTGAAGAGTCACAACTGCATATCCAGCTTCTCTGCTTCCTTTGTCCGTATCACTGCTTCCATCTGTACAGAAAGTGCAGTCTGCTTCTTCTACAGGATGGTTCTGTAAATCAATTCTGCTAGAATACACTTCATCAGTTATTTCAGCACAGTCATGTATTAGTGCAGCTGAGTCAGGGTCTGGGAGAAAAAGGCAGGAATTACTTTACGTACAGTTTTGAGGGAGACATTGGGACTGTCGAGAAGAAAGAGCTTGGTACCTGCCCATTCTTTCAGCAGTCAGCCACATATTCCCCTCTTGCTCCAGCAGGCTCAACACTTGCTGTGACACATAACTGGCAGAGCCTGTCCCCAAGGCAAACTTTTTCAGCTTTCCCCAAGAGCTCACAGGTGGCTGCCACTCTCAAGCAGGCTGGCCACCCCAGGACAGTGTGATTTAATTTCCTTGACAATCATGCGATGGATTGCAAATGTCACTAAGCATTTGGGTGAGGAATTCTAGGGCAACACCCTGTTTCTCACACACATATCATTGGAAGGGCTCCAGGAGGCTTGAAAGCCCCAAGGCTGGTGCTGAAGCCAGGTGCACTTCAGAGACTCAGAAGCCTGAGTGTGCTCCTTTGTCCACTTTAGGACAAAGAACAGGGCGATATTCCGGTCCCTTCAGAGCCTCACACAGTGGATTAGCAGTGGGCCCAAAGCTTGGAGTTCAAATGCAGCAGTCACTTGCCATCCTCAGGAATCTCCTTAACTGTCCTAGTGCTGGGAGGAGTCCTCTGTGGATTTCTGTTGCACGACCTGCACCGTGCCCAGACTTTTCTGCTCAGGGATGCCTTTCCCATTCCCTCAAGGAGGCATCTCTTATAATAATGCTCTTAAGAGAGAAAGGCCATCCCCTTAAGGGTCCCAGTTGGGCTCAGCGATAGGTATTGCCCTGGGAAGGCCCAGAGCCCCATCTGGCTTTTCTTGGCATAACCTCCGAGCCTCTCCATTTGCCTTATCCAACACGAGCCTCTGCTCATCCCCCTTACGGAAGCAAAGAATTCAATAAAGCTCCTATGTCTGGCCAATTGAGATGATAAATGGCAAAAACTGATGCAATCAAATCAGTCATTTTAGCAGGGTTATGTCCATAAGAAGGGTTTGAGCTTTTCCAGTTTCACAGGTCCACTGTAGGAAACAGAGTATGTGCCAGACAACATCTAGCAGAGTGGCCTTCTGGCCTTACTCTCACTGAAAAGTCTCCAAAAAGGATAGTGCCCTGCCCCGGTGGGGGCTTTTCCTCCACCGAATCTGGTTTCTTGACCGATTCAAGATAGCGATGCCAGTGCAGGCGCACTTTTCCCATTTCACTCACAGGAGTGGATGCCCTGGGGCTGCAGGAACTCTGACGAGCCTGCAGGGATCTTAATACCTAGATCTTCTTGGCCCCTCTCCTCTGACCTTCTAGCTTTCATATGTAAATTCTCTTTTCTCTGAGCTATTAACTCACTTTCCTCTTTTTTTCTTTTTAACTCTGCATGCATCTTTATCATGTAAACTCAAAAACTTCTAGGTAAGGCAATTTGTCTGACTTCCCTTATTTTCACAAAACAACTTTTGTTACAGTATAATACAGTAATTTAAAGACCCATTCAGTGACCAGCACTCTCCCGAATCTAAATTATACAGGACACAAACAGAACAGTACTACAACAAAACAACATACGCTTTCGATAGACGCTCATATGTCAATGAATTCGAACTGGCCCAAAGGGCCGTTTCTCGAAATGGAGGCTTTCCCCCCATATTACCAGACGGAACTCCACGGAGCTCCAAACAGACCCCTTTTGGGACCAGAACAGATGTCCTTGCGGACCAGACGGAGCTCCAAACAGACGGTACCCAAACAGAACAGATGACCTAAGTTGTGACCCAGGATTTCAACCTGAACCAGAAAGCGCAACGATTCAATCCAGTGTGATGCGCGAGGAGAGGTGCTGGGAGCAAGGGGTGAGATTTCCCCAAGTGAAATCACTTGGCAGCTGCTTGGGATTCTCTGACTCCAAGTTCCTCAGGGCCCCTCAGTCCAGGCAGCCAATGGGACTCCCCGCCAAACACCCAGACTTACCAGAGAGTCCCAAAGTCTGTCCCGGCGGAGTCACCAAAATATGTACCTGGAAAAGGCACTGGCATTTGGGCTGCCTGTCACTACCAAACCAAATAAGCAATGACAGCGATTGAATCTTTTATGGGCGCTTCATTCAGATGGCAGACAATCTGAGAAGATGGTGGGTTGATACCCTAACAAACCACCTTGTCTTTCCTTTACAGGCCAGAGCTTTTATAAGGGCTGGAGGGGATAAACAAGGTGTGGTAAGAGCTTTGAAATTCAGTGAGCATTAGGTGAGCAAAGCTGCAGCACTCCTGTTCTGGGCGGTTAGCTGTTCCCAGGGAGTGGTGGTCGTCTGTTCTTCTTGGAACAAAAGTTCAGATGTCTCCAGGCAGTAGTCTTCTATCAGCACCCCAGGAGGCAGGCTGTTTTCCCAGGAGCCACAGTGGGCCTTATCTGCAGTTTCTGAAACAAAAGGTTTAACATAAACATTACTTGCTGGACTTAAAACTTTTTCCTTAAGCTAAAATTTTCTAAGTCTTGAGTCTCCTATCAATTGTTTTGATAATAAATGGTTTTCATCTCTCAAAAAAACAGTAATTGTGTGACAGTATATTTTGCACTGTGGAAATCTTCCTGCTGGCATAGAGTTTTGGATGCAAACTGGGCACTTTGGTAGGTCAAGGTGCTATTCAGATAAGGAAGGCAGCATGCACCTCCGGATTTAATTAGGGTGTGAAGAATTTTTGTCGAGTTATTTTTAAATGCATACATATATAACCAATTACTTCTCATCCATTCTTTTATCTACAAAAAATATTTATACATAAGTTTCTTTTTGTTTGTTTGTTTTTTGGAGGGGCTGGTTTTCTTGGTGGAGGATGTGGGCATAGGTTTCTTTGAAATAAAGGACAAAACAAATGGCACAACGTTCCAAATGACAGGAACGAAAAGCAAATTTTCCCCTCCACATTGCCCAGTGACTAGTCCCTGTGTCTACTCTCAGCACGTCCTCTGCCTGGGTTTTTTTGTTTTGTTTTTTTTAACATAATTTGTATTGCAGGATACTTTTCTCACATAATAACATTATTTGGAAGTTATTCTCTCTTAAAATCCATTAGAACCACCTTACTAGGTTTTATTTCTTTAATGAAATGTCATATATTCTCACCCAGTTTTAATGTTCTATAATATTTCACAGTGTGAGCAAACCATAATTTAACAAATTCTCCTCTACTGAAATTTTTAAAATTATATATGTGTTGCATCAAATATATTAAACATAGTTCATTTCATACACAGGGAAGCATAACTGGGGGAAATTTTTTATGCTTTTCTTTTAATTTCATTTATTAATTTGAAAGAGAGAGAGAATTGTTCCACTCTTGTATTTATTCATTGGTTGCTTCTTGTATCTGCCCTGACTGGAGAACAAACTGACCACCTTGGCATATAGGCAGGACACTGTAACCAACTGAGCTACCAGGCCAGGGCTACTAGGGGAAATTTTTGAAAGGTGGAATTTCTGGATCAGAAGGTATGAGGATATTATTTCTGGATGGCTATTCTCAAAATGATCACTGGAGAGTCTGCACCCAAAGGACCCTTCCCAGAGTCTTTCAGAGCAAGGACACTGCACCTGCTTGATCATCAGCCTCAGACATGTCAGGAGTCCTCTGGATCCCCACACAGGCCACCAAATTATGTTGACCTTAAAAATATAGCAGTCAGTTATTTTACCAGCAGATAAGGGGTTTGCTCAGAAACAGTAAAAGATTGCAATTTAGGACAAGCAAGCTGTAGCAAAAGTCATAGGCCAGCTCCACAAGTAAAGGAGAGGAACGTTATTTTACAGGCAGAAAGGAGGAAGTTGGGAGGGGTCACTTCAAATGAAAGTGCATTGCAGAAAATCCTCAATTCAGGGGGACAATGGTTTCTCTCTGGCTGAGGTGCTGGGGAGTTGGCTCCTCCTAGGAGCACAGGGTACATCTTCATGTCGGGGCCAGTGACAGACAATTCTTCCTGTAATTGACCCCAGGTGGTGCTATGTGACAGCATCCCCACTGACTCCAAACTCCACTTCAGTGAGGTTTCCCTTTATGCAGTTTCACAGTAATAATTACAGTTAGTTGGCTCATTTCAGGTCCATGGAAATCAAGTTACATTACGTGCTGAAAACTAGGTAAGAACCAGAAACACTCTCACCACTTTCTCCTGTGAAAGCCAGTAGCAGCGAAACTGACCCTGCTCTGTGGACCCCTGTCCTCAAACTCGATCTTATTTTTATGCAAAATAGTTGTAGTTTTTCTAAGCATTTAAAAAATTTATTTAGTTTGGTTTGATTTTATCTTGTCTTCCTATTTCTGAAATCTTTCTAGACCTGACCTACTTCAACATACTTATTATTCATAACGCCGCTTCTTTGAGACGTGAAATTCTCCCACTGTGTTTTCCAGTGCACTCATTATTCTATTTGTTGTGTTTACATATTTGAGCCCTCTGAGGCGTCTTTTGTGTCTGCGAATTGCGTGCTCAGGATTTACTGACAAGTTTCCCGGAATGCAGTGCAGTCTTGACCGCGCCCTCGCTGCTTATGCAGCTTTTGCGCAAAGTGGGTTTGACAAGGCGGGGCGGGGAGGGGGGACACGGGCGGGCCTAGACAAAGGTTGGGGATCCCGACCACAGTCCGGTGGAACAAAGACACTTTGTCAGGGGGCAGGAGGGCCATGTCCACCCTAAAGACCTGCCCGGGCTCGGAGCTCCCAGCTCCCGCGGGTCGGGTCCCTCACCAGCCGCTGGAAAACTAGCCACGGAAACCGCGCAGCCCCGGCCCCCGCTGCAAGCTGCTGACAGGCGCTCGGGAGAGCAGCCAATCCCCGCGGGCGGGGCGGGTTTTCCACCTGCCAGTCCGGAACCAGGGGGCTCCGCCCCCTGCCCCGCCCTTTCAGCTTCTTCTGACCGCCCATTGGTGGGCAGGGCTCTGGGATCGCAGCGCTGATTGGCGGATTGTGGACAAGCAGCGATCCAGGCAGGAACCTCGCCGCGGGCACCCGCCCTGCTCCCGAGGGCGGGAAGCCCAGGAGCCCCGAGAGGGCCCTTCGCCGCGGCAGGCAGCGAGGCAGGGGCCCCGGGAGACGGACCGGTAAGCGCGGAGCCCTGCCCTGTGCAACCCTCAGCCCGAGACCTTCCGAGTCCAGCCAGAGAGACCCCAGATGCCCCCATCCCGAGGGGCCCGAACCCCTTCAGCACCGAGGGGCCGCGTCCGCTAACCCGGAGGACACCCCAGGTCTCCTGACCCCCAACGCTCAGACCCCCAAACAGCCTGGAACCCCAGTTCCCCTCAGCTCGGGGCGCCCTTCCTGCAGCGCGCCCGCCCGGAAGGACCAAACCTCCCCAAATTCAGAGACCCCGAATGCCGTCGTCCTGGAAACCGACTCAGTGGAGGGGACCCGGAAGCCCCTCGTGAGACGCCCCAACCCCCCTCAGCCGCGGCGGTCCTGACCCTCTCCCCCGGGACGCGGAGTGTCCTCCGCCCGGAAGACGCAGGTCGAGTCCTGAGGGACCCCGGGCCTCTCAGCCCGAGAGACGGCGGTCCGCCTGCCGGACACTGCGCCTGCGCCTCGCGCGGGCTTCTCCGGACCCCGGGGGCGCCTGCGGGCCCTTCCCCGGGAGAAGCGCGGTTCCTGCGCCGCCACAGGCCCGCCAGCGGGGTCCCGGAGACGCCCGGCCGGGTCTGCGGAGCCCGCGCGGAGGCGGCACGTGGGGGAGAGGGAGCAGGGGCAAGGGCGCCCCCCCCCCTCAGGCGGGTCTGCGGCTGCGCGGCCCCGCCCCATCCAGCCCCTCTTCCCGCAGGGCCCAATCCCCCTCTCGGGCGCCCTGCCCTCGGGGAGAAAGGCCGGCACTGGAGTGTGAAGTGGAACTCGGACGCGCTCACCAGCCCGGGTAGCACAGGCGGCCGGCCGGGCCGGAGGAGCCTGGAGACCCGGCAGGCGCTGGGCTGGCTCCGGCTCAGGTGGCTCCATCCGCCTGCAGCTCCCTCCTCCAGGGGCACGGATCAGGGGGAGTTTGCTCCTTGGAGTGAGAGCGGGGCCGGCGCTGACGGTGGTGCAGGGCTCAGGGCAACTCGCTGCAGACTCTCTCACGGGCATCCTGGGCTTGTTCCCCCTCCACGCTCTCTGCTTCGGGACAGAGGTTTTGTCTCTTCCCAGGTCTCTGGGCCCACGACCGGTTTTCCTGTGTCACCGCCGCAGGCGGGCCACCGTACTCCAGGAGGACCGTGAGGACTCGGATGAAGAACGGGCTCCGAGTCAGCAAGGTGAGCGGCGGGAGGAGCCAGCGCTGCCCTCCCGACTCGGACCTGGTTTGGTCAGGGCGGCATCTCAGGACGTAACCAGGGAACAGGTTTGCTGGTGCAGCGAAACAAGCAAGATGCACAACAGTGTGTCGCACAGTGAGGGGCTGTTCCCGTCAACTTTCACGTGTGCAACGTAATCATCTGTATTTATAGACACGTTAGTCAGCAGTAAATGTGTAAGAACATAAAGTGAGCGAGAAATAACTAATTCAGAAGAGTCGTCAGCGCAAGAGAGGGAGGCAGGTCTGGCCGCTGAGGAGGGTCCCCACACCTGGCTGCACGATGGCCTGCATGGAGACAGACAGAAAACAGTATTGATATGGTGGTGACAGGAGCTGGGGGACGGCCAGGGTCGGGAGGGATTGATCACAGTATGGTTTCCTGATGTCAGGCCCCATGTTCTGTCCAGTATCGTGAGTGTTTGGAGGGTGGAGTCCATCCACTTTCATGGGTCTGGGGTTGACACACAGCTGAAGTCAAGGTGTGATCTTCAACTTCACTGGACTCTGTTTCTGTGGTCAACAGACTGTGGGTGCTGACCAGAGTCTAATGACTGAGGAAGGGCGTGGGTGGCCAGTATGTGCCCAGTGGGGAGGATACCAGAGAAAGGAGGCCGGGTGGTCGAGGTGCCCTCAGCCCGGACAAGGCCAGTTTGAATGAAGAAAACAGGACGGAGAAAGGGTTATGTTGAATATGTGGAGGTTCTGTGCAGTTACTTTTATTACATTTTTGTCAGGAGAGGCCAATTTATTTCTTTAATAAATGTAATAGATGCTTTATGAACATAGGATGAAGCGTAGATGACACTTTGCCTATTTTTTTTATCATTTTAATGAAATTAGTGGATGGCCCCAATAGAAGCCGAGGCCTTAATGATACATCAGAAACACTTTCCACTCATCCTGGGATTGTTCTTGGACTACTCTCATTCAGAATTGTGTCCCTAATAAGAATTTCCAGATTTGGAAACATTTACCGACCAAAACACTGATTTCTCATCATCTTTCAGTCACACCTTCTTGGGTGGCCTTCAGAAGGAAGCAGAGTAAACACCAGAAGGTGAGTATTTCCCAAATCCTGTTGACAACAACATTTTCCTCATGGA
Source organism: Phyllostomus discolor (assembly GCF_004126475.2). Lineage (NCBI taxonomy): Eukaryota > Metazoa > Chordata > Mammalia > Chiroptera > Phyllostomidae > Phyllostomus > Phyllostomus discolor. The sequence goes on along the minus strand of NC_040903.2, from coordinate 218,402,273 downwards.
GAGAAATGCAGGTAACAGCAGGAAAATGCAGAAAGTATCCTAGGAACTGTCACCTTCTTTTCCTGGTCTCTTCAACACATTGTCCAACATTATCTTTTTTAAAGATTTTATTTATCCATTTTTTAGAGAGAGGGGAATGGAGGGAGAAAGAGAGGGAGAGAAACATGAATAGGTTGCCTCTCCCACACCTCCAAGTGGGGGACCTGGTCCACACCCCAGGCATGTGCCCTGACCGGGAATGGAACTGGTGACCTTTCTGTCTGCAGGCCAGCGCTCAATCCACTGAGCCACACCAGCCAGGGCTCATCATCATCTTAATGGTTAACAACTATAGCAACAATAGCAACTACCATTTGTTTCATTCTCACAATGTTTCAGACTTTAAGAGTTCTATGTGAATAAACTCACTTAAACATTACAACAACCCAATGAGGCACATACTATAACTCACCATTTATGATGAAGCAAGGGAGCTTTCAGAGATATAGAAATGTTTGATTACGTGTCTAAGATCACAGTATGAGAGAGTGCAATCTAACCCATAGATTGCTTCTCTAAACCACTTACAAACTCATTAAAACTTTCATAGTTTTACCCTGGCCACCATGCCTCAGTGGGGTGTCATCCTGCAAAGCGAAAGATCACCAGTTTGATTCCTAGTCAGGGCACATGCCTGGGATGTGGGCCAGGTTCCTGGTTCAGGGGTGTGTGTGAGAGGCAAGTGATCAATGTTTCTCTCCCTCTCTTTCTCCCTCCCTTTCCCTCCCTCAAAAAAATAAACAAAATCTTTTTTAAAAATTAGAAAAATAAACTTTCATAGTTTTCTGAAGTTTCCATTGTCTTATCCATGTGTCATTACATCATTCATCTGATTGACGGTTTCAACCAAAGTTCTTTTCTGCTGTGCTGAAGTGAGAGATGCACTATACCCTCTAACTAAGGAAAGCGTACAATGTGCAGGCAGTTTGTACAGCGGATGGTCCCAGGTGAAGAAGAATGTAAAATGTCCAGGATCACAGCCTCCCACTCTAATCAAAGAGCATCTCCCGCCCGTGAGGAGCTTCAGGTTTGATGATTGAGAAACAACAAATAATAAATGACTTAAGGGCTTCATATAGATTACACACTCCTCAACAGAAACTCATCTGTCTGGAACTCATTCCAAATGCCCTTTCTTATAGGGTGAAGTAACAGCCTCTTTCCCTGAGTTCCAATGAGGCCACTCTCATCTTGTTCAGCCCACCTAGCTCTGTATTGTGAGCTCTTTGAGAGGCTGGTCCATATCTGAGTCTTCTCAAAAGTCAGAGACCCAAGTCAGGGCCCCTGAATGTTTGCTGAATGAATGATTTCACAGTTACAAATTAAAGTAGAAGATGCTCAATGAATGCTGAAGGTAATTTTGTGAGATTTGAAATATGGAGAGAGCTGAGAGGTAAATTGATATCAGGACTGTGATCTCACATTCATACTGTTACATAATTCACAGAACACTGGTCAGCATTATTTAATGGCACGTCCACTAGAACATTCAAAATTAGCATGTTACAGATCATGAAACTGAAAAACACTAGCTACAGATACAGCCTTATTCAAACAGAATTGGTGGGAACCAGCTAATCTAAGTACCAATATTCCTTCTAAGGTATTGCAGATTTTATCACCATTTTATTTATTGTGTAAATATGTTTCTGCCGTCTATATTCTCTTTCCAATATCCTTCACTCAATAGTATACAGACAGTTGAAAGAAAAGAGCCATAAGGCATGAGTTCTAATCTTGGATTCATTACCCACAGTGGCCCTATCCCCTATAATACTCATACTCCCTAGGTATTTCCAACGGTTGAAGTATTAAAGACATGCATGTAAAATGTATCATAAGCCTTAAAAATTAAATACATGTTATCTTTTAATGTGACTTGTATTGAAGGCAACATCCAGGCTACCATTAAGTGATGAATATAGTTGGAAGGAATTGTCAGGAACAGCAAATTGGATGACTGCAAGTGACTCAGAGCATGCCCAGAAACCAGTGTCCCCTCTGGGAGAAGCGTGTGCCTTTGGAAAGCCCACTAGACAAAAATCAGGTAAGAAAAAATAATTTGGAAACTTAAGTTCTTCTAAGTCCTATAGAAGGGCTGATAAGTATGACCTAGGTATGTGAGGTGGAGTTTGGATGGGCCTGGATTTAAGATGGGCTAACCTGAGACTGAAGTTAGCACTGGGGCTTTGGGCAAATCCTATATATTCTCTGAGCTCCTGAATGCTAATGTGTAAAGTGAAGATAAGGAAACACCACTCATACATTATTTGAAAACATTAAATTAAATTTAAAACAGCTGACACATGCAACTTGTCCAATAAATCCACTGTGATAATGGCAACCACACTTACTGGTGTTGTGTGCCTGGGCACTCAATGCCTAACACATTAAGCATACTCAATAAATAGTTTATGAATGATTACTGGTTGGCAAATTAAACCTGGTAATGGGAAGATCTAGACACTAAAATTGAATCAGTCATCTGTAGTTAGTGTGGAGTCTTCATCTTCTGAACCAATAGTTGACAGTAAAATGCCAGAGTATGCAAAAGGACAGGTAATAAATCAATGGGAGGAGATTGTGTGTTATATGACAAAATGAGAACTAAGACTCTAGACCCTACCAGCCTCACTCAACCTGGCATTCTCTAACTTAGAACTCAAGAGAAAGGAGATGGACATGAAGATGTACAGCCTACAAGAAAGAAAGGACCATGTGTCCCAAGAGGTCAATGAGCCCCAGGATGATGACTACCTTTGTAAGTGACCCTCACTAAGAAGCATGTGATGATACAATAATTTCATCTAGTCCTTTGGTCCTCAAATCATCCCTTCCTCTAGTGACATAGAGTACAGGATTGAGTCTCAATGATGTCAGTGATGGACTCCCTCTGAAGCTCTTTGTGCCCAGGAACATGCATTATACCTTCCCTAACCCCTGTTGCTCTCACCTCCAGATTGTGACAAGTGTCAGAACTTCTTCATTGACAGCTGTGCTGTGCATGGGCCCCCTACATTTGTAAAGGACACTGCAGTGGACAAGGGGCATCCCCACCGCTCAGCCCTCACCCTGCCCCCTGGGTTGAGAATCGGGCCATCGGGCATCCCTGAGGCTGGGCTTGGAGTGTGGAATGAGGCAGCAGACTTGCCAGTGGGTCTGCACTTTGGCCCTTATGAAGGACACATCACAGAAGATGGAGAGGCAGCCAAGAGCAGATACTCCTGGCTGGTGAGAACTATTCACCTTTTCCACTGTCCTCTGGCTTCCCACATTCCTTCTGAGGCTTGGAGGGACCTCACCTCTTATGTGCTAGATATGGAGGGGACAATATGGTTAGCTCTGTATACTGATTGGACTTCACATAAACACAGCTCCTTTTCAGGATCACAAGGTAAGTGGGAGCAAAGTGGTACAGACACAAAAGAGTGGCTCCTCCTTTGTGGGGCTCCCAATCTGATTGGACAGGTAGACTCAGATGTGTAGATGATGACTAAGAAAAATATCATGTGGCGACAACTGGCAGTTGAATCCCCATGCACGCTGGAAGAGCTTTAATGACAGTAGAGTAAAGGAATTCTTCTGACTATTACCTACCCACAAAAAAAAAATAAAAGGCCTTTAACTTCTTTTTTGAAATACAGATCACCAAAGGGAGAAACTGCTATGAGTATGTGGATGGGAAGGACAGATCCTGGGCCAACTGGATGAGGTGAGGTCAACAGGTCTCTGGGTGCCAGAGGGGACTCTCATCCCCCACAAACCCATATATCTTCCCCTCTCATCATGCCTCCCTCAGTGCTCTCCCTTCATCCTTTTTCCCTCTTTTTCTCCACGCAGTGTTCTTTCATTTCAGGACACATTTAGGAAAAAAGTATAGCATATGTCCTCAAAATATAAAGCTCTCTAATAGACACACTTGGGCACTGGAAAAGACCTTGAAGAGCCTAGATTCACCAGGGACACTGAATTACACTTTAATTTATCAAATGAGCATTAATTAAGCACTTAGTACATTCCAATTTAGGTGAAGGAATACATTACTTTAATAGATCACACAACTGGCCCTGGCTGGCGTAACTCAGTGGATTGAGCGCGGGCTGCGAACCAAAGCATCACAGGTTCGATTCCCCGTTAGGGTACATGCCTGGGTTGCAGGCCATGACCCCCAGCAACTGCACATTGATGTTTCCCCCTCTCTCTCTCTTTGTCCCTCCCTTCCCTCTCTAAAAATAAATAAATGAAGTCTTAAAAAAAAATAGATGGCACAATCTATGTCCTTATGGAGGACTTCTCACAGACAGACATAAAACAATTGCTTTTAGAAACATTTAACTATAATTTCCAAGAAGTGCACAGTGTCAAGATACCACAAACCATGGATGGCCTAAAGCTATAAGGGCAGTACATCATCCCAGCCTCACTTCAAACTAAAACTGGGTTCTGAGGCCTGCAGAGGAATGGTCATGGGCCCCTTTCCTGAGAGGGGCTCCCTTTTACCGGGGTTACCTGAATGTGAATCTACTATTGTTCTGTTTCATTTTACTAAGACAAAAAGACCTCTAATTTTCTATAGTAACTTTGGGCAAGCAAGTGAATGGTACTCTGAAGTGCAGAGAGGTTGGAGAAAGGCCTCACAAGAGAAAATAGATGTGGGCTGAGTACTGGATAATTAGTGAGCTAATTCAGAAGCAGAGCCCTAGATCAAGCACCATGTTCTGTGGTGTGAGACAACTTGATTTAGAGTTTGGAGAAGTCAGAGATCACTGGATATTATGGCCAGTCAGGGTGGAGGTCAAGTCTAGAGCTGGGTTTTAGAAAATGGTGTTAAACAGGATTAGCACTGCAAATAGGATGTGGAGACAGGAGTTCACATGACAAGATGACGGACGTTCAGACAGTGAGCAGAGGTTCCCCGGGAGCATAAAGGGCAGTGGGCAACACCAGAGCCTGAGGGCCTTAAGAATCAGGAGCTGGACATGAACGTGACAGGTCAGTGCAAACTCATCACTGTGGTTTTCTTTCCCCTTCCTCTGCCTCAATCCCAGGTATGTGAACTGTGCCCGGGATGATGAAGAGCAGAACCTGGTGGCCTTTCAATACCACAGGCAGATTTTCTACCGAACCTGCCGGGTCATCGGCCAGGGTTGTGAGCTGCTGGTCTGGTGCGGGGACGAGTATGGCCAGGAGCTGGGCAGCAAGTGGGGCAGCAAATGGAAGAGACAGCTGCACGTCCGAGAGAGGTGGGCACCACTTGTTCTTCAAAACAGAAAGAAAAGAGAGAATTCTCCTTAGAAATATCCATGATCCAACTCTTAATAGAGTAAAATCCACTCTAAAGTCATAAAGTTTCAAATCAGATGCTTCAGAAATTCAAAATTCATTCATATGCCTTTGACTCTTAGGCAAAATTTTTTTCATTTTAAAATATTTTATGCACAAATATACAACCACTTTTAGTGCTGTGAGGCTGAGGCAAAAAAAAAAAAAACTTTTTAAGCACTAACCAGCTCTCTCACCAAGGCAGCTTTTCTGACATTTTTATAGCTGTTTCTTACTAACTTTCCTCCATACTTGTAAATAAAATGTTTCTGTTTATAGGCATTTGTTATTTTTTAAAGACTTTGCCTTGCCTGGTGTTAGTGAGTGGACTGAGTGCCAGCCTGTGAACCAAAGGGTTGCTGATTCCCAGTCAGGGCACATGCCTGGGTTTCAGGCCAGGTCCCCAGTAGGGGGCAGTGTGAGAGGCAACCACAGATGACAACACCCAACCCACACCATTCAGGCAGGACACATTCGTTTGTCCTTTCAGTGAACTATCATGAGAGATCCTACTCTGTGGCGCACATGGTCTTGGGATTAGGAAATACAGATTAACATGAGAATCAGAATCATTGTTTTTGAAGGGCTGATAGGTGTAGCAGGGAAATCCAGGCCCACGTGCTTGCATGTGCGTAACACTACACAGGTGTTAGTGCTTTGGAGAAAACTAATACAGGACAAGTGCCCAGGGATCAGTGTGAAAGCAGGTGTGTCCAGGAAGGGCTGTCTCAGAAGACAACATTTACAAAAACACCTGTGGGCAAGGGATCCCCAGCTGAGGGAGCAGCTAGTACAGGGAAGAAAAGAGGTGGGGCATAGAATGGTCTGAGGGTCACTCAAGTGTCGTCTCAGCATAGAGGTTAAGAACAGAAATCAGATGGATGCTTAGCACTGGAAATGCAGTGCCGATGATCCAAGTTGAGACACTGGGGACTTTCCTGAGCGTAAGTGTGCAGTCAGTCAGCTGTAGAGTGGTGTGTTCTCTGTTCGGATTATGTTTTGTTAATTTTTAGAAAATAAACCCCAGTGGGGAATCCCCTGAGACATCGCTTCACCTCCAAATGAAAGCACATGGTGTATTGGCCAGAGAGCAACAGGAGTCAGGCGTGTAAGACGTGTGGTTGGAGAAAAATTTTGAAACAGGACTTCTCAGTGTATTTGAAATGGGCTAACACTGAATGAGATGGAGCATAAATATTTGGTGTGAGGCTTGAGGAAGGACTTTCTTTTTAAGATTTTATTCATTTTTAGTGGGGAAGAGGGAAACATCCCTGTGTAGTTTCCTCTCACACGCCCCCTACTGGAGACCTGGCCCACAACCCAGGCACGTGCCCTGAGTGGGAATCAAATTGGACTCCTTGCCTTGCAGGCTGGCACTCAATCCACTGAGCCACACGAGCAAGGGCAGGAAGGAGATTTTACTTTACGGTTTTGGAAAACAGAAGGAATTCCTAGTCGAGGCCTGTGGTTTTCCTCTTTCACACGACTTAGAAGATACCTATAGAAGGGAAAGGTCACTTGCAGTTCCATCCACACAGGGAGTAAGATGGCCTCTGATGTCCCTCGAAATCCCTAGTCTGGGCAATATTAGAAAGAGCCCTTGATGTGGGCTTTCTGGATTTCTGAAGAGATGCACTGCATAAAAAAAAAGGAAAATAGATAGCAAGTGGACACTTGTGGGAGATGGAACTTCTGTTGTCACCACAGTAAGAAGGATTCATGGGGCAGGTCTCACCAGGAGACAAGTATATGGCCCAGGCATTCTCATCAACATCTTCCCTGACCACACCTTTCTCTTTCAGCAGAACCAAAGCCAGAGGTCCACCCATGCCCCTCCTGCAATCTGTCCTCCAGTCAGAAATTCCTCAGCCAACACGTGAAATTCAATCATCCCTCTCAGATTCTCCCGGGAACATCTGCAAGAAAACACCTCCAAGCAGAGGAACCCTGTCCAGAGGATCAGAATCAGCAGCAGCAACATACTAGTACACACAGCTGGAATGAAAAAGCTGAACGTCAAGAGGTTGAAGAAAGGTCCAAACTTTTGCTTAAAAGCATCAGTCAGAGGAGAATCTCAAGACCCTTTTTCCAACCTTCCAAAGAACGAATGAGGAGCTCTAGAGAGCATGGTACAACGATGGAGGAAGAGCCCCGCAGAGGCCAGAAAGAGAGTCCAGAGGGCACAGGCAAGTTATTTGTGAAAGCAGGAATGTCAAGAATTATAACGATCAAGTATAGAAGGTGTTGGCAAGGCTTCAATGATGGGTCACATCTCATTAGAGACCAGAGGACACAATCAGGGGAGAAGCCCTATGTTTGCAGGGAGTGCAAGCGAGGCTTTACACGGAAGTCACATCTCATCACACACCAGAGGACACACTCAGGAGAGAAACCCTATGTTTGCAGGGAGTGCAAGCGAGGCTTTACATGCAAGTCAGATCTCATCACACACCAGAGGACACACTCATGGGGAGAAGCCCTATGTTTGCAGGGAGTGTGGACGAGGCTTTACATGCAAGTCAAATCTCATCAGACACCAGAGGACACACTCAGGGGAGAAACCCTATGTTTGCAGGGAGTGTGGGCAAGGCTTTACACAGAAGTCACATCTCATCACACACCACAGGATGCATTCAGGGGAGAAGCCCTATGTTTGCGGGGAGTGTGGGAGAAGCTTTACACAGAAGTCACTTCTTATCAGACACCAGAGGATACACTCAGGAGAGAAGCCCTGTGTTTGCAGGGAGTGTGGGCAGAGGCTTTACATGCAGGTCAAATCTCATCGCACACCAGAGGACACACTCAGGGGAGAAACCCTATGTTTGCAGGGAGTGTGGGCAAGGCTTTACACAGAAGTCACATCTCATCACACACCACAGGATGCATTCAGGGGAGAAGCCCTACGTTTGCAGGGAGTGTGGGAGAGGCTTTACACAGAAGTCACTTCTCATCAGACACCAGAGGACACACTCAGGGGAGAAGCCCTATGTTTGCAGGGAGTGTGGGCGAGGCTTTACACGGAAGTCATATCTCATCACACACCAGAGGACACACTCAGGGGAGAAACCCTATGTTTGCAGGGAGTGTGGCCAGGACTTTACACGGAAGTCACATCTTGTAAGACACCAGAGGATACACTCAGGGGAGAAACCCTATGTTTGCAGGGAGTGTGGGCGAGGCTTTACATACAAGTCACATCTCATCACACACCAGAGGACACACTCAGGGGAGAAGCCCTATGTTTGCAGGGAGTGTGGGAGAGGCTTTACACAGAAGTCACTTCTCATCACACACCAGAGGACACACTCAGGAGAGAAGCCCTATGTTTGCAGGGAGTGTGGGAGAGGCTTTACACAGAAAGTCACATCTCATCACACACCACAGGAGACATTCAGGGGAGAAGCCCTATGTTTGCAGGGAGTGCAAGCGAGGCTTTACATGCAAGTCAGATCTCATCAGACACCAGAGGACACACTCAGGGGAGAAACCCTATGTTTGCAGGGAGTGTGGGCAAGGCTTTACACGGAAGTCATATCTCATCACACACCAGAGGACACACTCAGGAGAGAAGCCGTATGTTTGCAGGGAGTGTGGGCAAGGCTTTACACAACGGTCACATCTCATCACACACCAGAGGACACACTCAGGAGAGAAGCCCTATGTTTGCAGGGAGTGTGGGAGAGGCTTTACACAGAAGTCACTTCTCATCACACACCACAGGACACACTCAGGGGAGAAACCCTATGTTTGCAAGGAGTGTGGGCGAGGCTTTACATGCAGGTCAAATCTCATCAAACACCAGAGGACACACTCTGGGGAGAAGCCCTATGTTTGCAGGGAGTGTGGGAGAGGCTTTACACGGAAGTCAGTTGTCATCAGACACCAGAGGACACACACAGGGGAGAAGCCCTATGTTTGCGGCTGGACTGAATGAGTCATTAGTATTAAGTTGCATATCAACAGCCATAGGAAGTCTGTGGCCCCTTACTTTCCCCAAGATTGTAAGTACAGAAGTAACTGATTAAACAAATCCTCCAGTCTCATGATAAGAGATGAGATGGACAAATAGTTCCATGAGTAATATGGGGATATCAGCACCAATCTCTTTCATGGTTTTTGATGGCCTTTTCTAAAGAGTTTTGTCTCCATACAAATATGAAGCCCACATCCCTCCTTCCTCCATCACTGAAAGCAGAGTTCAAGAAGAGCCACAAAGAACTCATACTCTCAGCCACAGAAATTCAACCCCTACAAATGGGTAAGTCTGGAGTCAGTCTACTTTGGTTACTGCCCAGAGAGAGGGATTTGAGACAGACTCACCAGAGAAGGGAATTCCCCCAGACTCCTGGGAAGTGGGGCCCTTTCTCCTACTAGGCTCCCTACCCTCCTCCCTTGGCTTCTCTTGGCTCTTCTAGTTTCCTACAACCTCTGGAGCCCCAGAGGTGAACGGCAGGGAGGGATGTATGCTTGTGTACAGCATGTGAGCCTGGCTCAGTCTGGGCACCGGGTTTTCCTCACTCTCCTTGCTGCCCCTTCAGGGTCAGCATTTCCTGGTGCACAGCATAGATTCCACATCAGTCCATAGTGGGTGTGAGTCTCAGCTCTGTCTTCTCCAGCTGTGTGACCTAAGGCAAGATTCTCAATGTCTCTCTGTCTGTTTCCTAGTCTGTACACTGGAATGGGAACTCCAGCCTTTCAGTTTGACATTCAACGTTGAGTGAGCACAGACAGAATCTGGCAAGTGGATCACTGAGATCACAAGTCCTGCTGAACAGCCATCAGTGCCCTTGTCTTCTGGGTCTTTAGCACTGGACAAAGGAAGATAAGGACAGGGTAGGAATCTGTAGCCAAACTCAGATTTTGAGCAAACCCCATTGCTTTCCCCACATAGACTCAACTGCCCTGAGAAGGAGGCATGAGGTGGAGGATGTGCCTTCCTCCAGATTACCATGCTCTGAGCTTGTGCACTCAGAGCCTCCTCAGCACAGGCAGGTGGTACTGAAAATACCCTGTGAAACAAGACCCTCACCCACCCCTTGCTGGGAACTGACACTGGGAGCAACATCTGCCCACACTGGTGTGTTAGGTAGGATAGATGGTAAGCCAAGGCAGGGAGGATGAGGAAGACATGTCTCACCCACTAACTCAGCAGTCGTGAGCCTGGTCCAATTCTATTGCCAGATGGTCCAGCATCACAAGAAACTCCATGCTAACACATGGAAATTCCAGGTATCATTTCACTATCTGGGAAAGAAAGGCTTTGAAACTATTCATCCCAAGGCCTAGAAGATGGGAGGGGGTCCACAGCACTCAAGGAAAGGACCCATAAAACAAAACTGGCTAACTGTTGCCCCTGTCCACTATCTGTTTTATGAAGGGTCCCTAATGTTTACAGAAAGAGCCCATAGATAACTTTGGGTGACTGCTTTAACTTAACTGTCTCCTGTCTCGTATCTAGTTTTACAAGATGACCAAATGGGGTCTGAAGCCAGATAAGGATTTGGGCTACTGACCCCCACACATACCTACGTTTGAGTAGTCTCATCCCCCGTGGAAGCTGGTACCACTTTTACCTGTCAATCAATATGTAAGTTCTTGGCTCCCATCCCACCAACTATATAAGTCCTCAGGACAAAGGACCTGGTGCTCTTGCCACCCAACTTCTTGCCTTTCACTCCCATCTCAGCAAGACCTGTCCTCTTCCATGAGAACGTATCACTAACAAACCCTGTTTGCACACTAATATACTTGCTGATCTGTAATCCTTCACTGCATTGGCAAGAAGAACCGAGTGTCTCCTGTGACGGGTGCACCCAGTCTGCATATGGCGTTCATGAAGCCTTCAACACAGGCAACTTCTGTAATGTACTTTCCTTGTACCTGGGTCCCACAGGGCTTAATACAACACTGACACCATCTTGAAATTAGTACTTACTGTATCTTTGCACTTTTGTTTGTGAGGTCAAGACCTGATGGGATAATGGACATGCACAATGTTGTTCATTCCTGGCCACCCCTTCCCAGATAATGCAACAATGGCCCAGGAGAACAAAATTCCAGTGGGCCCAATGGTGGGAGTCCAGCAAGACTCAACATGAGAACGGGGTAAGCATCTGCATCTGCATAAGCATAAGGAAGGGTGCTAGCAGCTACCAGAGATCACACTTTTCTTAGAACCAGAGCTGAGTTCAATACAGAGAAATGGCAATTAGCGAGGATCCCATCATACCCTCTCCTCCATGAGGGAGACCTAAGCATGACCCACCCTGTTCCTGTTGGGGTGGGTTCACCAGAGGGGGACACCCACCCCCATGACCTGGAACAATGACCTTTCTGTCCTCCCAGTGCCAGGCTTATGAAGAAGAGTGTCTACATAAACTATGTGGATTTCAATAATAATGTCCACTATTATGTTCTTTTGTTTTTTTAAAGGAAGGTGTTATTTCTCGGGTTTCATTTCCCTTCCCTGTTTCTCTCCCGATCAGCACAACCCAGAGAGAACACCATAAACTCAATATTCTGTGGCTTTCAACATGGGCCATGGAATAGGTGCAGAGTCCTGGTGTAATGCTGGAAGAGGGACTGGCACTGAAATACAGTAGGGGCGGGAACCCACAGACTGCCAAGTGATGGTCACTACCACCCCACCAGGACAGACCCTGGAGCCCTCCCAGAAGGTTTAGCAATCCAAGATGAGTAGAGAAGTCTGTTCTCTCTCCCTCCCCTTCAGCAGCAAACCATATTCCTAGTGTAGCTGCCAGCCTCCAAGGTGTCCCCCAATTCCACATGCTGTCACCCCTACCCATGTACACTCCCTCCTTCACACAACCGAGCTGATCTGTGTTGTGAAAATGGTGTGTGGCTCTCAAAGTTAAGTCATAAACAGGCCCTTTTGTTTCAGCCTTGCTCACATAGTTCACATGGTCTCAGACCACCTTGTGCAGGAAGCTGGGTGTTTACTTACATTACTTTAAAGCTACTGTGCATGTGGTCTCCCATGATCTTCTTTGACCACCAAGGAAGGGGGTCCCACAAAGCTGATTTATTATAATGAAGCAGGGGTCATGTAGCATCTTCTGCACAGTTGCATTCAAGATTCTCCATGATTCAGCACTTTTCCAGAAGCAGGAACAACCAGTCTTAGAACAGGGTCTCTGTCCTGTACAATGCCCTCTATCTTAGCTCTAGAGCACCTCTGGAGTTTTCTCCTGTCTCCTGCCTCAAACCCAGGCATGTGCTGTGACTGGGAGTGGAATTGGAGATCTTTTGCTTGGCAGGCGGACACCCAGCCCACTGAGCCACACCAGTCAAAGCCATTGCTTGAGTCTTGCATGTGCCTTGACCAGGGATCAAACCTGCAAACTCATTTCCAACCCCCCCCCCACACCTGAAAAAAACCCCTGTAGAGCTATTTTAAAAACTTCACATGAGCCCTCACTGGTATGGATCAGTAGACTGAGCACTGGCTTACAAACCGAATGGTCACAGTTGGATTCCCAGTCAGGGCTCATGGCTGGGTTGAGGGCCATCTCAGTTGGGGTGGGGGGGGTGGTGTGAGGCAACCAATCAATGTATCTCTTACACACATCCACACATCAATGTTTCTCTCCCTCTCTTCTCCCCTCACCTCCCCTCTCTCTAAAAATAAATAAATAAAATCTTTTAAAAAACAACATGAGCAGCAAAATTGGATTCAACATTTAGGGATGATCCACCACACTCAACGTTTCCTTCTGATCTGCACCAAGGTGTTTTCCCAACGTGAACACCAGATGTCAGTAAAGAGGAGCACCTGGAACATTTTTTCAGTGATCACATTGTACTGTAAAGCAAGTTTCAACAAACTTCAAAAAATTGAAACTATGTAAAGCTGATTGTTGGCACTAATTGCAGTTAATATACAAGTCAGTAACAAAAGGTTACTAAGAAGTCCGTAGTTTTAAAAGTGATGACATGCACATCTAAATAACCTTGGATTCCACATTCCTAGAAGATCCGCTATACCCACAACTTTTCCTGCCGACCTGCACTGCGTTATTCCCAAGTTGAACACCAGATGGCAGCACAGAAGCACACTGGTACTATGAAGAAAGTTGCAAGAAACTATAAAGGACTGGAATTATAGAAAGTAACGTTTCTTGCTCTCATTGCAGTTAATCTAGAATTCAGCAACAAAAGGTAACTGGAAAGTCCTTATATTTAGGAGTTATGGAACGCACTTCTAATTAACCCCCAAATAAGTCACTATTGCAGTAGGAAAACAGTTTGAACTGAAAGGCACTACATACCAAAAGCTACAGGGAAACGTGCCGTCTTCAGTGCACACAGCAGGAAAGGACAGACGCTGGCGCTCCAATGGCTCTGAACCCACACAAAGACCCCTGCGTACTGAGTCAAATCCAGAGAAAGTAGCAGCAAGGAAATGTGCACGTACACGTGTCTGGGAGGGTATACACTTAGAGTGGTAGCAGTTAATATTCCCTGGGGTAGGATTTTTGGTTAGCTTAATTTTCCTGTATAGTTTCAGTAACCTGCAACAGACAAGTCCATTTTCATTTCAGGAAAAAAAGTACCACAGAAAAATATTGAATAATTTTATAGAATTATAAATTATTCTATATAGAATATTTGTAATGATTGAATTATAATAATCTAGACTGTTGTAGGGACACCAGAATCCTTTTCTTTACTCATCCAGTTGGGTCTCTTGACAGTCAGCAGGGAAAAAATTCTAACAATTTAGACCAAAATGGCTCCTTTCTTTGCACTTCTTTGTGTGCATTGCAGCAGTTCTGATAGAAGAAACTCCTAACCTTTTGGCCTCTAGAAGTGATGTGAGCCTGGGTCTGCCATTTACAAGCTTCATTCTTTTGGCCATGGAAGAAGCCTTCCAGGGTCTTTGCTTTGTCACTGGTAACATTTCTCGTTTTTATAGCTTACAACACTTACCCCCCAAAGTACCTGGACTTCAGACTCAGCTTTGCCTCCTGAGAGCCTGTGAGGCTGCACCTGGCAATGCTCAGAGAACAGGGACCAGAAGTCGTGTGCTCCTACAGCTGGTCCGTGGTCTATGCGATGTGCTCATGAGAAATGGTCCCACAGGAATGGCTCACTTACATAGAGACCTCACACTCCTACCCAGCAAAGAGTCTGAGCACCCTTTTCAGCTCCTCACAGACCAGCTGCAGCTGCTCCCTGCCCCCACTCACTTCAAACACTCTCCCCACCTCACCCCACATCCACCCACCGCTCACCTAATTTTCCATGGGCTGACCTTTCCCTGGACATTTCATTTCAACCTGACAGTTGATTTCACACTAAGGGCAGGGTGAGTGTGGGTCTACAGACAGTGTCCCTAACCCTAAACCTAACCCTGACCCTGACCTTAACCCTAACCTACCATTTACACAACACTTTCTTCGGATGAAGATCGCCCTTTTGAGTGGCAGGTGGTGGTTCCATTCTTTCGCCCCACGATCTCTCCAGCTCCACGTTATTGTAAAGTATTAACTGTTCATCCACCCTCACAATTTGTCTTGGAAACAGAAACAGAATTTCCTTATGTTTCTGAAGAAAATCCCACGTGGAAATGCTGTCAAGAATGGTGGTTGGGTTTTTTTTTCCCACTTCCCTAGTTTGGAACCCAAACATCAAAACAATTACCGTAACCATGCTGGTGCAAATGATTTTCCACAATTGATTTGGGTACTTTGAATATGTGTCCTGTCTCCCGTGTGGCCTCACATGGTCTGTCCTCAGTGAACATCTGGACTTGATGGCTCTGCACTGCACCTGGTCTGTTTCACCCTGGGGCATCTTCATGTGAGAAACCTCCCACACAAAACGCTGCAAACCACTCCCGACATGTTCGATCTGTCACAACACCTCGTACACGCCACAAATCTTTTCTTCTGTTTATTGACATTTTCACCATTCTTGAAATACTAAAGCCTAATGTACTGAAAATATTACTATGTTCATCCACCTTCAATATGAAAATGGCCACACAGACACCCAACAATTTTAATGAGTTTTTCTTAACTCACACTGATACAACATTTGTCATGATACAGTATAACAAAATGGTTTCAAATGAAATTAAAGACAAGTACGTGAACCAGAGCCATATGACAGGGATGGGAAGATGGGGATGAAGGTGGGGGTGGTGGGGGCCAAACAAACTTTTTAGCCAACTGGGGATAAAGCCGGCTGCACCCAGCATCGCAGCACTGAGATCATGCAGAGTGTGTGTTTTGCTCTCATAGCACTTAAGCTGGAGTTCACTGAAAGTGGGTGACTGGAAAGTTCTGTTGTTTGGTATTTATGAGGAGACTCATAAATAACCTCCAAAATGAACCACTGTTTGAGTAACAAAATAATTTGACCTGAATAACTCTAAAAACACTACATACCAAAACTTCAGAAAGAAATCTTCACCCTTAAATGCACATGTTAGAAACAGAGGTGGAAATGTGCTGGTTTTACTCCCGTACGAGGAACCTCCATCAGTAAATGAAGTCCAGGTGCAGTGGAGGAAATGAGCCCGCAGACATGTCTGCAGGAGCACATACATAAAATTATAGTGTTTTTATTTTTTTTTACCCCTGGGTGGAAAATTGTGAATAACTTTTACTTTTCTCAGTAAAAGTAAATTATTTAAGGAAGCTGCAACAGACAAGCCAATTACAAACAATTTTCAAGTACACTTGGAACTTTAAAAAACCTGACTTTATTATGATACAAAGCCAGTTCCAACAAATGTGACATAAGACATGCTTATTCCTCCTTTCATCCTTAATCTGGAAACCAGTCACAAGGTACCAGTACAGTCCTTACATTCAGACGTGTTCAAATGCACCTGGAAATACCACTGCCATCAAAACTCACTGATAATTTCACTGGAATCAGCCACTTTTCCTGCTGACCTGCACTAAGGTGTCATTCCCCAAAATGACCACGAGATGGCAGCCAAGATGCACATTCAGAACACACCCTACTATGGGCCTGGCCGCCAGGTTCCTTCGTTTTTTACTGTGAGACGCACTGGCAGGCATTTTTCATTTTCTCGAACAACATGACTAGACAGAATATTCACCGCTTTGTTCCACTGCCCTCTGCCATCTTTCAAGCTACTTCACCATTCCATCTTCCCACAACATTTATATATTGGAGCAGAGAAATCTCCCAGGTGCCATTCCACAGAATGGAAATTTTTCTCCGTTAGGAGAACTTTGGAAAGGCTGAAACCAATGGCAATCCAAAGGGGTGGGTGGGTGAGTGCTGCGGATGAATCGGAACAGCCAGGCTGCAACCGTTTTCTCCTGGTCACCGCTAGAGAAACGCGTGCTCTCGCCTTAGCCTGTCTGAAGATCACGTGTCTTCTGCTGACAAATTCAGGACTCCTTCCCTCAGGTGGTGCTTTCCATTGGTCTGACGGGGAGCAGTGCTTGTTGGAAGTAACCGCCTGGTTTCTGGTGAGGAGCTCCTACTACAGGACTCCCTAAGGACCCCACCACATACACAGCATCGCCTCCTTCGGGTACAGACCGCCCTTTGGAGTGGGTGGTGGGGGTTCCCTCCCTGTGCCCACAGTCTCTCCTGTTCCACCTTAGTGTCAAATATCAACAGGTTCATCCCTCCCCCAATTTGTCTTGGAATTGGAAGGTTTTCCTTACATTTCAGTAGATAATTGCATTTGGAAATTCGGTCAAGAAGGGTTCCCCCCTCCTCCCTGCTTAACTTTTGTAGAACCCAAACATCAAAGCAATTAATGTAACCATGCTGGTGCAGATGATTTTTGATGCTTGATTAGGATACTTGGAGCATGTCACCTGCTCCCACGTGCCATAATGTGGTCTGTCCTCAGCTAGCGTCTGGACTGGATGGCTCTCCATTGCAACTGCTCCATGTGCAACTGCACACGAGAAGTCTGCAGCATGAAACTGCACAATCCACTTCTGACACGTTTGGTCAGTCACAGCACCTTCTCCACACACACCACAAACCTTTTTTTTTTTTTTTTGCATTTCAGTTGTGTTTTCACCTTTCTTAAAGTGACAAAGCCTAATGTGCCAATAATGTTGCTATGTTCATCCATCTTCAATACGACAATGGCCACACAAATATTCACCAGTTCTGGTCAGTTTTTTTAACGCACGCTGAGACGACAGCAGTCACAATTAAGTCCAAAAAACGGTTTCAAATGTAGTTAAAAACAAGTCATACTACCATCCACACCCCAGCCCCTAACGTTAACCCCTAACCATGCCATTCACCCGGCACCTGACTGGGTGTCCAAAGCCTGTCCCTGACTCCCGATGCCTGACTCTGGACATCATACTCCAGAGAAGAGTCTGTCCTCCTATTTAAACCTGCAAACCCTTGCAACCTAAAGATCTAATATCTAAAAACATAAAATGTTTCTGTTCAAAAAGTTATATTAAATCAAACAAATTAAATGATGCAATGATGATGCACATTAGACATGAGATGTAGGGGGCTGCTGCTGGCATATCAGGGCATACTCTTCCAAAGCAAAATCAATTAAACTAAATGTGTAAATGTGGTGTCCTCCTGATCAAAAAGTTCTGGGTAGCAGGATAAGCTACTCACAAAGTAAGGAGACCACACACAGTATTGAAAAAAAATGGTTGCACATTATATTTTCAGTAAGACTTTCTTCCACAATAAAGAACTTTATGACTCAACAATGAGGAGACACCTATATTATTTTAAACATTTTATTTATTTATTTTAGAGAGGGGGGAAGGGAAGGAGAAAGAGAGGGAGAAAAACATCAATGTGTGGCTGCCTGTCACTCGCCCCCTACTGGGGACCTAACCCACAACCCAGGAATGTGCCCTGACTGGGAATTGAACCAGTGACCCTTTGGTTCACATACCACTGCTCAACTCACTGAGCCATACCATCCCAGGGCAGATGTATATATTTTTAAGAACTTGAATAGTCCCTTCTAAAGAGAAGACATTCATACAAGTGCTAAA
Source organism: Phyllostomus discolor (assembly GCF_004126475.2). Taxonomy (NCBI): domain Eukaryota; kingdom Metazoa; phylum Chordata; class Mammalia; order Chiroptera; family Phyllostomidae; genus Phyllostomus; species Phyllostomus discolor. The sequence goes on along the minus strand of NC_040903.2, from coordinate 218,383,908 downwards.
AAAAGAAAAACACCAGAAAAGATGTTCAATGGCTAAATAATGGTGCAATACCCCTTCCCAGACACTCCAAAGGCTATAATGAGAAAGCAAAACCGAGAAATGTTTATGATCACAAACAAATATTAGAACGACTGACCACTTCTTTTGTAAATGTAAAATATTGCAGACCTTGTTTAAAATGGTTTGGCATTTCCTAAAAAAATTACCCTACTGTGTTCAATAACTCTACTTTGAAATATATATCTGAGAAATTAAAAGCAGATATTATAACAAACTTATACGTGATTATTCATAACAGCACTGCTAACAACAACTGAAAGGTAGGAAGTATTCAAATGTCCATCCATAGGTAAATGAATAAACAAAATTTGGTTATTCTGTCACTGAAAATGTACTGGACCCAAGGCAGGTTTGCCCTGGGAAGGTCTCATGTGTGTAGGTTCTTGACTTCCTGCAGTAAAAATTTCACAACACAAACATGGGGAATTGTGAGAGTTTGTATATTACATCTAAGGACAGTGAAACAAAGAAAGGGCTTCAGATAAAAGAGGTGAAATCGCAGCCCAAGAGCGAGCATAGGTGGAGCTGCTTCTTGGGAAACAGAAAAGTTAGGCACAAAGAGGGTCCTTTCAGACAGGATCAGGGGGTTAGCTGGGGACGAGCTGCCAATGCCCACTGCTCCCCTGGCTGCAAGTCTCCTAGGGACCTTTGGAGATTAGGAGAAACAAAGCAAGAATACAGGGCTCAGGGAAAAAGAGAAGGGGAGGAAAATGTGCACTCAACAAACACTGCATGCTGAGTTCTTTGCCTTAAGCATTTTGCCTTTTTTCTAAGGTTGAGGACTTTAGAGGAGGTCTTAGAAAAGTATCTCAATAGAACTGAGCTTTCCTGGTGTGTCTGTTGATGTGCTGATACAACAAAGCAAGCACACAGAGTGGTCAGGGTCCTTCTCTGGTGAACTTCTCCTTCAGAAGAGTCACCAGAGAAGGGCTGGGACTGAGGTGGGTCTCCCCCTGCGTGGTCTGGAATGTGTAAACCATTTGCTCTCAAATGCCCTTGCTTAGGGAAGATAAGATCCTCAGACTTATTACCGGACTGTAAATCATTGTCATTATTTTGCTATCAAACTCAGTTTTCCCATTCCACTACCAAGGAATTTTCATAGCTTTTTTTACTAACCTGCCTCAACTCCATTAATGTGGGGGCTCATATTGGTAGTGAATTTAACACAATGACCATTTGATGACAGACACGAGATGCCAGAGCCAAACTCCGCACCCTGGACACAGAACTTTGACTCCAAAACCTGGACCCTGGAGCAGACCCAAACCAAAACCTGGACCCCAGGCCCAAAGCCCCAAACACAAAGTCCTGTGCCCTCACTGGAGCTAGTCCAAACAGTCCAAAGGCCAAACACCAGATGCCAGGGACTGACACCAGACCCCTAACGCCAGACTCCATGCACCAGAACCAAAGGTTCCACCTGCACATGGACCTCGCATGCAAACCCAGGCCACACAACCACGTCCTAAGAGGTGCAGGACTGCAGACACACAACTGAATACGTGTTCACCCTGAAGCACAGGCCCTGGACACAGGATGCAGATCTGTAACCAGGATGCCAAGGCCAGCATTTGGAGCTGGAGCCACACACAAGGCCCCCATTGCCAGAGGCAAGAGGCAGGAGCTGAACCAGATCCTCCTATTGCAAACGACCCTGTGATTCCGTAAGATAAAACCCACGTCTCTCCAAATGCAAACTTCAAAACCTTTCCAAATCCAGCAGCAATGGGCCAAAGACAGAGTGAACAAAAAGGATGCTGACTTGGAGGGCAGACGTCCATGATCTCTCAGCTGCAACAGCTTCAGGAGTTAGCGCTGTCTCACCGTTCATTCCACACCATCAGCTTTTCAGAACTGTGGAGGATTAAAAAGGGATTACTTTCCACAAACCTTGTTGGCTGTACTACCAGTGGAATAATAATCAAAATAACATGATCAGATCAATACAAGATATTCAACATTGAATCCATGCACGAGTACGAATGAATACGAGACAATGAGGTGATATCAGGTATATAGGACCTTGGGGAGTATGGGGAAACAGGGTCTTGTAGAGGTAAGATGGGTGATAGATAATTTATGGAAAGTGCAGCACTCGTGGAATATTACTTTTTGTTAGGCTATACCACAAACTACAGGACACAAGCTAAACTAATAAGCTCTTCTGAATTTCATCAACATAATCATTCAGTTGATAATAGGTTGCTTTGCTTAACTTGTTAAATCTTGTGGCAACAGCAGCAGACACAGCCTGAGAGAGCGACCAGCTACCAGAAGGGCCTTGCATCGCCCGCAGGGGGTCAAAGGACAGAGCATCCCTGTCCAGTGCAGTGTAGACTATCCGCCTCTGCCTGCCTCCAGCAGAGTGCAGCGGGGCCCACAAGTGCAAGGCAGGTGACCATGAAGCCATAACCAGGAGGCAAGCCAGGGCCACACAGGTGGGACAATGAGATTTGTATCTCAAGTGACACACGAGATGGTAGCAGAGAGCTACACTTGGGACAATTTTCAAAGGGACCATCCTTTGCTAAGATAAGTTTTAAAAAACTTTAAAGGACTGAAATTATATACAGCATGTTTCTTTCTGTCATTGCTGATAATATAGAAATCGGGAACAAAAGGTAACTAGTAAGTCCTGATCTTTAAAACTTACTAAATGCACGTCTCAATAACATTGCAATCAATGTTCATTGATATTCTCCTACAGCCAACCACTTTTCCTGCTGACCTGACACTAACTCCTGAAATTCCCACAAGATGGCAGCAGAGATGCACACTGTACTATTTGCTTGGCCAAAAGGTTCATTTGGTTTTTAGGTAAAGACACAATGCAAGAGATGTTTTTCATTTTCACCAATAATTTCATTGAAGAACATATTCACCATTTTTGTTCCACTCTTTCTGCAATTTTTCAGGCATATTCATAATTCCATCTTCCCAAAAGTTTTTCTCTTCGGGCCAAGCCAACATAAAGCCAGTTTCAACAAACATCACAGCATTGAAATAATATACAGTATGTTTCTGAAGTTCTCCTGATACAGGGTGCAGCCAAGAGGGGGACTCCAAATACGGATTTGGAATGGTGTCCAGAACTCAAGGTGTCTAGGAAATATTAGAAAGACATATAAGATGTCCTCACCCATTCCCCCGTCGGGTGTGAGTTGGGGGAAGGGACACATGGAGCCAGAACATAGAGAGCTGTTTTGTACAGCCACAGCTTTGCAGCTAATCCATGTCATGGTCATCGAACATATCTATAACCTTTAACTGGCCACACAGATCTGTTAAATAGCTGGGGCCATGCTCTGAGCCCGGGGGGTGGAAGGGACTTCCCCCCAAGACGTAACTGGAGAGCAAGTCCCCCAGGTGACAGCGCCTGAGTGAGAGCTTGGACAAGATTGGCTCCATGATATGGGGACACACCTGCCCAAACTCACAATGGCAGCCCAGTAAACTTGGAATAATACAGGAATGATTCATAATGTCACTTAGAACAGGTGTAACTGATTGTGGGTACAGAGGGAGATTGGCGCAGGGGTTTAAACCCGGACACGGCAGCCACTGGAGGGAGATCCACGCGATTTCGCGGGAGTGCAGACCCCCGCAGCTTAGGTGAAAAGGGAACCACGTGGCTTTGCCAGAGTGGGGAATCACCATTCGGCTTTAGCAGAGGACCTCCACTCGGCTTTGGCAGAGTGGCGACCCCACCGCCACCCCGCAGCTTTGCCAAGAAGACCCATGCAGTTTTGGCCAGAGTGCGGACCCCTGCAGCTTTGGTAGAAGAGGACCACATGGCTTTGGGGTGCTCCCTTTGGCCACGTGGCCTGGGAAGCAGGAGAGACTTTGCCTGGAAGAAGGGTGAAAGAACTCTTGCCAGTAGGCCATGAGAAGGTGCCACATGGCTTTGGATTAATTGGAGATCCTGCCTGGACGGCGACACAGCGGACGGTGTCAGGAGCTGAATCAGGATGTTTGCATCTTTTCCAGAGTTATGGTACCCTGACTTAGGGCAGGGGGAGAAGGAGGCACTGTGGGCGTCTGTGGGTATCCAAAAAAGACTTTGATATTTTAATGAAGTCATTAGGTCACTACTTTAAGTCTGTATAGCTTTAAGTACACATTTCCTTTCCTTTTCACAAATCTCTGTCATTGAAAGACATCTTTCCTATTAGGCAACGGACAATCGAACCTGGTGGGGGGTCCTTTTGGTAATAGTCTAATTACCCCCCTTAGCCCTGCGGGTGGGCATGTTCTGTAACACCCCTATGTCACTTCAGCTAGAATTCACTACAAATGGGTGACTGGAAAGTCCTTATACTTGGTAGTTATGTAATATACTTCTACATAACCTCAAAAACAAAACAATTTGAATTACAAAATAAACTGAATGGGCATAGAGACACTACATACCAAAACTTATGAAAAACATCTTCACCCTTAAATGCACAGTATCAAAAATAAAAGCTGAAAATATACAAGTTTCGTGCCCATACTTATAACCTAAATTATAAGTGAAATCCAGACAAAGTGGACAGAAACATGCACATCGGGCATATCTGCAAGTGTATCTACACAAAATGGCAGGATGTCTTTTTAACTCTTGGGGGAGAATTTTGAATAAATGTGTCCTCATTATTAAAGTAAGCAGTAACAAAGTAAATTAAAAATGCTTTACAAGCACACTTGAAACTTTTCAAAAACTGACTGTATTAAGCTATGAAACAGGTTTCAACAAATGCCTCACAAACTATGTTTATTGCTCTCTTTGCCAATAATCTAGAAACCAGTCACAAGGTAACTAGAAAGTCCCTACACTTAGATGTTTTCAAATACACTTCTAAATACAGTCCCAAAATAAATCACAGTCAGAGTGGAAAATAATTTACATAGCAAAATAACAACAATACTGCATACCAGACCAATATCTTTCTGGTTTCAAAAATGATCAAAGCTTCAAACTATTTCTCAGATAAAGGTGATTTTTGCCCCCAAGGGGATTTACACAAGCTACTGAGCCATTTTGGATTGTCCTGAGGAGAAGGGAAGCAAAGGTGTTGACAGTGAATAGAGGTACTGGATGCTAAAGAGCACCTACAATGCAGGGGACAATCCCCCGGGAGAAGGAATTCTCTGGCCCAAAAGGTCCATACTGCTGAGATGAGAAACCCTACTCTGTATCATGAAGATACAAACAGCATGTTTGTATCTAGAACACAAACAGCATGTCCCTTTGCAACCTACGTCTGAAATGCTGCCTTTCTTGGAACAGGAAACCTGAAGCTGAAACTAAAAGAACAAAGAATGCCAGCTACCTTGCAAATATTGGGGAGAACTGTCCTAGGCAATAGCTCAGGAGGCAAAGGAAGATCTGTCCACTTAGGAGACCAGATCACCGTGTGATTACACACAGTAGTCCTCTGAGGATCCCTGCTTCTTTCCATTGCTCACATATCACTTTAATAACTGATTTATAATGTCACTCAGATCAAAGAGTCTTACTCTGTTAGATTCCAGATTTCACCATCTCAAGTTTTTTTCTATGAAAATGTGGACATTTGCTACATTCTGTGTTCTTCAGAGTACCTACCTGGGGGCACATTTCCTGTCACAAAATACTTCTGATTTCTAGAACACCTTGCTTCCAGGCCCTAAACTCATTTAAAATGTTAAGAAGGATGTTACTATTTAGTCATTAATATACTTATGACTAACAAAGAGAATCTTTCTAGCTCCTCACATTACCTCACTTCTTCCTGTTTTCTTTCAAGCTTTAACTGTTTCTAGGTCACCTACAGCTACAACCGTGTAATGAGCATTATTGCATGAGAGCAGTTTACCTTTGTACTCATGAAAATCAACGGAAAAGTATCACAAACAGAATTTAGTACAATAATGGAGAATAACATGCAGAAATAAATACGTAAAAATAGTAAATTAAATATGTAGTTTTTTAAAAAGACTCAATAGCAACAAAACAGGTTTAAAAAAAACCTGGGAATAAACTTAACAACAATGTACAAGATCTATGTGAATGAAATTGGAAATTGCTACACAATAACAGAAACTTTAACAAATGAAAAATATCACCTTGTTTTGGGGTTAAAAAATGGGTATATCTTCCAGCCAAGTTAGAGGCATAGGTACATACACTGTGCCTCCTCGCACAAACAAAATTAAGGACAACAAAAATTTAGAAACAAAAAACAACCAGATCTGACAGAAAATTGAATTGTACAGAAGTCTGACAACTACTCATCCAGATTGATAAACCAGGCAAAAATGGCGAGCAAGACAGGCCATGCACCCCAGGGCCCCAGCTCGGGGAAATAAAGCCTAAAAGCATTGATTGAAAACACCTGTCGGGGTTGAGGTGTCAGTGGGAGAAACTACCAGCCTCACAGGAGAGTTCATTGGAGAGGCCCACAGAATCCCAGAACATACACAGGCCCACCCACGCGGGAACCAGCACCAGCGGGGTCCAATTTCCTTGGGGAAGCAGCGGAAGGGACTGAAATACCAGAGCGGAGCAAGCACCATTGTTCCCTCTCGGACCCCACCCCCACATACAGCGTCACAACCCAGCAACTGGGTTGCCCTGCCCTGGTGAACACCTAAGGCACCGCCCCTCACTACATAACAGGCACGACCAAACCAAAAAAAAAAAAAAAAGGCTCAAGCGGAAGAACAATTTAAAGCTCAGAGCCAACACATCTAAGTGACTAAGAGATAGCCAACCTATCAGATGCACAGTTCAAAGCACTGGTGATCAGGATGCTCACAGAATTGGTTGATTTTGGTCACAAGTTAGATAAATAAATGAAGGCTACACTAAGTGAAATGAAGGAAAACACACAAGGAACCAATAGTGATGGGAAGGAAACTGGGACTCAAATCAATGGAGTGGACCGGAAGGAAGAAAGGAACAACCCAACAGAAAAGAATGAAGAAATAAGAATTCAACAAAATGAGGAGAGGCTTAGGAACCTCCAGGACATCTTTAAACATCCAACATCTGAGTTATGTTACTATTTAGGGGTACCAGAAAGAGAAGAGGAAGAGCAACAAGTGGAAAAGTTATTTGAACAAATAATAAGCTCTGGCTGGCGTAGCTCAGTGGATTGAGCGTGGGCTGCGAACCAAAGTGTCACAGGTTCGATTCCCAGCCAGGGTACATGCATGGGTTGCAGGCTATAACCCCTAGCAACCGCACATTGATGTTTCTCTCTCTCTCTCTCTCTCTCTCTCTCTCTCTCTCTCTCTCTCCCCCCCCTTCCCACTCTAAAAATAAATAAGTAAAATCTTAAAAAAAAAAAAAACAAATACTAAAGGAGAACTTCCCCAATCTGGCAAAGGAAATAGACTTCCAGGAAGTCCAGGAAGCTCAGAGAGTCCCAAAGAAGTTGGACCCAAGGAGGAACACACCAAGGCACATCACAATTACATTACCCAAGATTAAAGTGAAGGAGAGAATCCTAGAAGCAGCAAGAGATAAGGAGACAGTTACCTACAAAGGAGTTCCTATCAGACTGTCAGCTGATTTCTCAAAAGACATCTTACAGGCAAGAAGGGCCTGGGAAGAAGTATTCCAAGTCATGAAAAGCAAGGACCTACATCCAAGATTGCTCTATCCAGCAAAACTATCATTTAGAATGGAAGGGCAGATAAAGTGCTTCCCAGATAAGGTCAAGTTAAAGGAGTTCATCATCACCAAGCCCTTATTATATGAAATGTTAAAGGGACTTATCTAAGAAAAAGAAGATACAAAATATGAACAATACAAAGACAGCAAACTCACAGTTATTAACAACCACATTTAAAAGAAAAGCAAACTAAGCAAACAACTAGAACAGGAACAGAACCACAGAAATGGAGAGCACATGGAGGGTTAGCAACAGGGGAGTGGGAGGAGGAGAGAGGGGGAAAAGGTACAGAGAATAAGTAGCATAGACGGTGGGTAGAAAACAGACGGGGGAGGGCAAGAATAGTATGTGAAATGTAGAAGGTAAAGAAATTATGACACATGGACATGAACTAAAGGGGGGGAATGTGGGTGGGAGGGGGTGTGCAGGGTGGAGGGGAATGAAGGAGGGAAATGGGACAACTGTAATAGCATAATCAATAAAATATATTTTAAAAATGGGTATATAATTATATACCCATTTACCAAAGTAACATATAACTGAAATATAATCTAGATAAATATAGAAAAGTGGTCCCATAGGAAGTGGTCAGTTAAATTGGTACCTGAGATGTGTACCCCAGTCTGGACCCCTTTTCCGTTCCCCACAGGGTGGCTGTATCTGCCCCCCACCCCCCTCACCTCATAGCCCCTGCACAGCTCACCTCCAGCCCCTGGACCACATTGCTTGCATCACGTTAGCCTGTGAGCGTCACTTCGTGACCATGGAGAGTGGGGCCCCGGCTGCACCTAACCTCCAGTCCCCATACTTGTTCCTCTCTCCACCACAACTGCCCGCCCCTCACGCTCGCCAGCTTAACGACGCCTTCCACCCAGCCCCGCCCACATCTGTGGCCCCCCCTCACCTCCAGCCCAGTTTTGCCTCTGACCTTAGGCAGACCCGGCCTCTCATCTGTAGGTTTGATTTTTAGTGGTCCATTTTAACAAAAGTAGCCAGGAATCAAGTATACTTGTGAGCACAGTTTAATGAAGAAATATATTAATAATATATACTTTATAAAATTAAAGACAACTCTGAAAAAGAACTTGTTCAGACAATAAAAAGAAAAGACACAAAATGGGAGAAAACATGAATTACCTAAAACAACACGGGGTGAAAAAAGATCAAAAGTGAAAGAATAGGAAAAGATACACAGGTTGTTGCAGAAGCTGCTTTACAGTTGTTCACGTGGAAAATAATGCCATCATTATTAAATAATAAGGACAACAATAAACTTTGTTTCTGGTCCTCACAATTGTAAACCTACTTTTCCCCACCCTGTACTATGCACACATAAACCACATGAAAATTACATAATAACGTGCGGTGGGCTTCAAGGTTAAAAGCATGACTAGAGATGAAGAGCACTTCATGTCAAAAACTTTAATTTATCCAAAACATCCAAATTCACCATGTACTTAATATCATAAACTTAAATTATACAGAACAGAAACACAAACAAAAATTTATAAACGTAATAGATTTAACAACCCCCCTCATCAGGAATACACCAGCATTCCTCTTTCAGAAACAAGAGACCACCTCAAAAAATTCAGTAAGGGTGTAAGAAACACCATGAGCAGCAAATTGGATTCAACATTCACAGATAACCAAGAATACACGACTTTTCCTACTGACCTGCCCTAAGGTGTTATTCCCAAAAATGACCACGAGATGGCAGCAGAGATGCATGCTTAGAACATTTTTTACATTGACCATATTGTAATGAAGTTTCAAAAAAAATTCAAAGGACTGAAATTACATGGACTATATTTCTTGCTCTCACTGTAGCTAATCTAGAAATCAGTTGTAAAAGATAACTAGAAAGTTCTTACATTTTACAGTTATGAAATACACTTCTAAATAACCCTCAAAATGAATCACAATTGGAGTTAAAAAATCATTTCAACTGAATAATATTTAAAATAATACATTAAAAGCCTATGGGAAGACCTGGCTGGCATAGCTCAGTGGATTGAGTGTGGGCTGCAAACCAAAGCATCGCAGGTTCAATTCCCAGTCAGGGCACATACCTGGGTTGCAGGCCACAGCCCCCAGCAACCGCACATTGATGTTTCTCTCTCTCTCTCTCTCTCTCTCTCTCTCTCCTCTCTCCTCTCTCTTTCTCCCTCCCTTCCCTCTCTGAAAAAGTAAATAAATAAAATCTAAAAAAAAAATATGGGAAAACATAGTGATAAATCCACACATTAGGGGGGAACAGTTGAAAATTCACATGTTTTGCATCCATATCACAAGCCCAGAAAAATAAATTAAGTCCAGAGTAAGTAGAAGAATGGAAATATGCAGGCAGAGATGTATGGAAGGGTATATACTTTAAAAAAACAGCAGTTAGTAACTGGGTAGGATTTTCAATCATTTTTTATTTTTCTGTATAATTAAGTAAGCTGCAACAAGAAAAGGCAGTCTCAGTTTGGGTTTAAAAAAAAGGTACAAGAGGAAAATTTGGCATAATATTAAAATAATCATAACCCAGGCTGCTGTGGTGACAACACCAGAGGCCTTTTCTCTGCTCACCCAGCCCGATCTCCTCAGAGGGGCCCCTTTTGCAAAGGGCACTTCTTTGTGTGCAAGTGCAGCGGAATGGAGAGGAAGTGACAGGACCAGACCAGAAGGGGCAGAGCAGCCCAGTCTGAGGTGAAGAGGGCCCCAGGACTGCCTTAAATCAGGGCCTCCTGGCAGCCTGAAGCTTCACAACTAAGCAGCAGCACTACTGGGCTGACCCACAGCTGGTGCTGCTTCATGATTCACCTGGAACAATACTGAGCTTCCTAACAGACAGTGCTGCACTCACAGCCATTCTGTGTCAAAGCCATTACTTGTCATTCTGTGGAGCCATTTCTATTACATAAAGTTTCACTCCTCCCCACACCCTAACTCTGGAACTCCTGCTGGCACTGAATTGGAGCCAATGACCATCAGTTCACAGACACCAGATGCCAAAACAGACACAGGCCCTGCAGTCCAGAACCAGGACCCCAGAGCAGAACCAGAACCAAAAGCTGAACCCCAGACCATGGCCCCAATCCCAAAACTGTCTCTATGACCCAGGCCAGACCATCGACCCTGAATGCCAGACACTTGACACCAGAGACTGACAGAGAACCCTGGACGCCAGGTTCCAGTGCATCAGACTCTAGAGCCAGAGCTGCAAGTGGACCCCCCACACCCACTCAGGACACAAAGCCACACCTGAAGATACTCCAGATCCCAGACACACAGGCCAAAGACAGATTTAACACCAGCCCACAGACCCAGGAGACAAAACCCAGATCAGTGAACAGAACCCCACAGCCAGACTCCAGAGCTGGAGCTGGACAACGGAGCCCAGCTGCCAGATGCAGGAGCAGAAGCGAGTCCTCACAGTGTGAAAAGACCCAGGAGCTGATAAAGGACATTCCTGACTCTCTAAGTCCAAGCAGCTGGCCTCAGAAATAGCTTTTCATGACAATGTAAGTGTACGATGGAAGAAAATAACTCCTGGCACTACTAAATTATACCAAGCCCTGCAGAAATAGACCAAAAAGGCTGACAGAGCAAAATATAATAATAATGCTTACTCTTGCCAGGAGATGTCCATGATCTCTCAGAGGCTGCACTTTCCAGAAGTTAGTGTCCTGGCCATGAATGTCACATGGCTGGCTCATCAAACCTGTGGGGGATTAAAAAATTATTTTTGTCATCCCTTTTAAGTTCTAACAGCTGGGATAACAATTGAATTCACATAATCTGATTAACAGGGGGTATTTAACTTCTAATACCAGGGCAATGAGAATTCATATTAAAGTGAATACCAAACATAATGAAATAATATGGTGTATAGGGTATTTTGGTAAATGGAAGAATAGAGTCTTAGATTTCAAAGATGAAATGGGGACATGCAGGTAATTTAGAAAACAGGCAGTATACCTGGCAGGTTCGTGTCTGTTGGGCAACTCCCACAACTGCAAGCACAAGGAGGACAGTAAGAGGGTCCACAAGCTCTTGCTAGGGGTCTTACTGCCTGAAGCTGAGGTGATTGTTCTGAAGCTCTCTTCCTAAAGCAAACTGTGGCAACTAAACCTGTTAGGAAGAAGAGAGATGAGAATCCTACATAATTTCTCAGTCTTCCCTTTCCTAACAGCCAGGTTAACATCAATATGCCAAGTGCAAAATGTTGGCCTCTTCATTGCCACCTTTGAGACTTTAAATACAAGTCGTATATCCACAACCTCCATTACTACATTGTTCCATATTTCACTGATGTAATCATTCAGTTTTGAGAATAACTTACTTCACTTAAATTGTTAAATCTTACTTAAGTAAATGGTGATGTACATGTGCTCCCCAAATTCACCTTGTATTAAACACCTGACTTCTTGTTTATGTGGTGGGGAAACAACCTTTCCTGTGACCTCAAGAATCTTTGGGCTGGTCTAGTAATACAACAGGTATGACACAGATTAGCAAATGAAAACAGCCAAATGTCAGACATACACAGGCAGGAGAACCTCACTCACAGGAGAGAGTAAGAAACCCCCCACACAGAAGAGCATGAATGAGGCAGTGATGACGTGAGGGACCGTGGTCATTTTCTATGACAAAGATATCTTTTTAGATCTGTGGGGAAATATTTGAGATGGAATAAAAGGTGTTGGAGCAACTGAATGGAAAAAATGTTGGGCCCCCTACATTACATCCTCCACCAAAATCAAGTCTTTAATTGATTTTATTAGCCACTCATAACTAACATAAAATAGTGAGAATTATCTAAAACACACCAAGAGATCTAAAGTGAAAGAATGGAAAAAATATATTATACGAACATTAACCAAATGAAAATTATATAACATATAGTAGACTCAAAAGGAAAAAATCACTACTACAAATAAAGATGAGTACTTCAGATCAGTAAGTTCAGTTTACTAGTAAGTTCCAAATTTTTATTCACTTAATAACATCAACTCAAAGTTGTATAGAACAGAGCTACATGGAAAAATACACAAATTAATAATCAAAATAGGACATTTAACCACCCTCTATCATTCAGGTTCTGTTTCAGAACCAATAAAGCCCCCCCAAAAAAACAACAGTAAAAATATTTTTTAAATAACATGAGAAGCAAATGGCATTCAGTGTGCACAAGTACTTCACTACACCCCAAAACTGCAAGTTACAGATGCTTTCCAAGCACCCTGGAAACTTTTTTTAAAACTGACCATATTGTAATATAAAGTAAGTTCCAACAAACTTCAAAGGGCTGAAATTTATATATAGAGAGAGAGAAATCAGTAACAACAGATAACTAGAAGGTACTTACATTTATAATTTATGAAATATACTTCTAAATAACCATCCAAAAATAAATCACTATTAGAGTTAGAAATAATTTTCATGGAATGATACTAAAATCAGATTCCAAAGATGAAAACTTCAAGATCAGTGGTTTTCACCTAAAGCTGACTTTCCCCTGGAAGGGGACATTTGGCACATGTATGGAGACCTTTCAGGTGGTCCTTGGGGTGGGGTTAAGGTGGGAGTTACTGGCATGCGCTGAACAGAGGTAAGGATTGCTAATAAGCACCTACAATGCAGAGAAAAATCTCAAGAGAATTATCCATAGCAATGAGAACCCCTACTCTATATGGAGCAGGATGAAGAGTCAGTTAGAATACAAACAGCATGTGACTTTGCACACTAGATCTGAAATCATACCTCTCTCTGGACAGGCAACCTGGAGGCTGAGAGCTAAAGAACAACAACAAAAAATAAAAATAAAAACTCCAGCCACCTTGGAAAGACTAGGGAGGTATGTCCTTGGCTAGGAAGACACCCACGGAAGCTCAGAAGCCAAGGAAGACATGACACCTTAAGACACTGAACCACAGTGTGAGAAACCACAGCACTGAGGGCCACTGTCTCCTTTCATTGCCCATAAATTACTCTGCAATAAGTGTTTCTTAAAATCACTTAGAATCTATAATCTTACTCTGTTACATTCCAGAACTCACCATCAAACATTCTCCTCTTTGAAAATGTGGACCTTTGCCATATTGTGAGTTACTCAGATGACCTTCAAGGGGCACAACTTTACTTACAAAGTACTTCTGATTTCTAAACCACCACTGCTCCAGGTCCTGAACTCATTTACAATGCTAAGAATCATGTTAGTCTTTTATTTAATTATTAATGAACTTATAACTACACATTTTTAACTCTTCTTGTCTTCACATGTTATTCCAAGCTTTAACTATTTTTTCATGTTTGATACAGCTAAACTAACATAATTTTATTATTGCATGATATTTTTTGACCTTCAGAAGTCATGAATATCAACTTAAAGTTATTATAAATAATGCAACTTACTAAATTGTGGGGTAAATAACACGCAGAAATAAATATATTTTATATATACAATGAATAATTTAAAGATATAATCAAAGAACCAGTGGTGCACCCCAAACCCAGTGTCTGGTCCAAACGATGTGCTCAGAAAAATTGATTCCAAGCAACTGGTAACTTACATTAGGACCTGAGACTCGTACCTCAAAACAGCCTTAAAAAAATTAATAGTGACTGATACTCCGCTATAATGAACCACTTTTCCTGCTGACCTGTGCTACGGTGCTATTCCAAAAATTCCCACTAGATGGCAGAAGAGATACACACTTCGGACAACTATTCGTGGCTTCACCAAACAGTTCCTTCAGTTTTGATGTATGAAATGATAGCGGTTTTATTTGTTTTTACCTCTTGCTTTAAAATTTAAATAAATTTACTATATTCCTGTTTTAATGAAGCTGCAACAAACAAAGCAAATGACAAAGGATTGTCAAACATACTTGGAACTTCTAAAAACCTGACTCTATTACACTATAAGGCAAGTTCCAATAAATGGCACATAAAACACATTTATTGCTTCCTTTGCCCTAATCTGGAAACCAGTCACAAGGGCACTGGGCAGTCCTTACATTTAGACATTTTAAAATATGCTTCTAAATACCATTGCCATCAACAGTCATGGACATTCCACCAGAGCCAACTGTTGTTGACCTGCACCAAGGTGTTATTCCCCAAAATGGCCACGAGATGGCAGCAAAGACCGACACTTGGAACACATACTGTACTATGGGCTTGGCCACAAGGTTCCTTCAGGTTTTCTGTAAGACGCAATGACAGGCACATTTTTCGTTGTCTTCAACAATGTGACTGGACAGTGGTTTCACCATTTACTTCCACTGTCCTCTGCTATGGTTCGACCAACTTCACCATTCCATCTGCCCACAACATTGTTATCTTTGGGAGCACAGAACTCTTCCAGGTGCCTTTTGCAGTCTTCCATGGACCAGAAATTTCTCTCCACTAAGAGAATTTAGGAGAGGCTGAAATACCTGGCAGTCTGAGGACACAACGTCTTATGAGCACTGCAGATGAATCGGGACTGACCAGCCAGGCTGGAGCTGTTTTCCCCTGGTCACCAAAGAGAAACGTGCTCTCTTGCCTTCTCCTGATGACCAGTTACGCGTCTTCTGCTGACAAATTCAGGGCTCTTTCCCTGGGACAATTCCGTTGGTCCAATGGGGAGCAGTACTGTGGAAGTAACTGCCTGGTTTCCGGTGAGCAGCTCCTACTACAGGACGCCCCAGTGATTCCACCATGTCCACAGCATCACCTCCTTTGGGTGCAGACCACACTTTGGAGTGGCTGCTGGTGGTTCCCTTCATGTGCCCACGATCTCTCCCAATCCACATTGGTGTCAAATATCAATGATTCATCCCCCTGTCCACAATGTCTTGGTAATACAACATTTTCCTTGTGTACCAACAGACAATCTGATGTGGAAATGTGGTCAGGCAGGGATCCCTTCTCCTCCCCCCTTAACTTGTGTGAACCCAAATATCAAAGCAATTAATGTAACCATACTGGTGGAAATGATTTTCCACACTTGCTTAGGGTTTTTTTAGTACGTCACCTGTCTCCCACATGGCATAATGGATTCTGTCCTTGATGAACGTCTGGACTGGATAGTTATCAGCTGTGACAGGTCCATCCGACGGGTAGGGAACCCTCACACAAGAAATCTCCAATGAGAAACTTCACAAACCATTTCTGACACGTTCGATCCATCACACCACCTTCCTTTACATGTCACAAATCTCATAGGCTATTTAACTGGCATTTTAACTCTCTTGATGTGCCACAGTGTAATGTACTGAAAATATTACTTCTATTCATCCATCTTCAATATGAAAATGGCCACACACCCGACAGTTCTGATGAGTTTTTCTTAAACACATGCTGGTATGACAGTTTAACCAAAGGATTTCAAATAAAGACAAGCACATGAACCAGAGTCACATGATGGGAGAGTGAAAGCGGATGGTGAGGGACCGAACTGACTTTTTGGCCAACTGGGTATAATGCAGGCTTCAACCAGCATTGCAGCACTGAAATCATATATCGTGAGTTTTTCACTCTCATAGCACTTAGGCTAGAATTCACTGAAAGTGGGGTCTGTTGTTTGGTATTTATGAAACAGACACCTAAATAATCTCCAAAATGAACCACCATTTGAGATACAAAATAACTTTAACTGAAATATGCTTAACACACTATATGCCAAAACTCGAGAAAGAAATTTTCACCCAGAAATACATGTTAGAAACAGAAACTGGAAATGTACCCGTTTTCTTCCCCCATGTGAGGAAGCTAAAATAGTAAAGGACGTCCACACAAAGGAGAGAAAAGGAGGCCCAAGACATGTCCCTAAGGCCACATACACAAAACGGTGACACTTTTATTTTATTTATGTATTTTATTTTATATTTTACACCATGGTAGAGAAAATTGAATAAACTGTACTTTTCTCATGGTTTGAGGAAGCTGAAAGAGACAAATCAAATTACAAATCGCTTTCAAGCACACCTGCAACTCATCAAAACCTGCTGCTGGTATGCTACAAAGCCAGTTCCAAGACACGTCACATGAAATGGGTTCATCACTCCTTTTGTCCTTAACCTGAAAACCAGTCACAAGGTAACTGGACAGTGCTGATGTTTAGACGTTTTCTAATGCACTTGTAAACACCACTGCCATCCAAAATCACTGATGTTCTACTGAAATTAACCGCTTTTCCTGCTGACCTGAACTGAGGTGTCATTCTCAAAAATGACCAGGAGATGTCAGCAGAGACCGGTGGTTGGAACACATTGTTACTATTGGTGTCACAGAAAGGTTCCTTTGCTTTTTACGGGTACAATGAACCTAAAACAGTAAGCTCAACCTAGGCAAAGCTGAGGAAATGAGCCCATAAACATGCCTGTAGGGGCACATACACAAAATGAGGGTGCTTGTGTTTTACTTTACTTTCTTTTAAGTCGTGGTGGAGAACTGTAAATAAATTTTTACCTCCGCATTGTTTAAGAAAGCTGCAACAAAACAAATTACAATTTTTAAGCACACCTGGAAATTGTAGACACCCGACTCCATCACACTACACAGCCAGATCCAAGAAATGTCACATAAAACACACTAATTGCTTTCCTGGACGTTAATCTGGAAGCCAGTGACAAGGTAAATGGACAGCCCTGGCATTTACACGTTTTCAAATGTACTTGTAAAAACCGCTGCCATCAAAAGTCATTTATATTCCACTGAAATCAACCACTTTCACCGCTGACCTGTACTGAGGCGTCATTCCCTAAAATGGCCACGAGATGGCAGCAGAGACCAACACTTAACAACGAGGCCAACACACTCTCTGCTTTGTTCCACTGCCCTCTGCCACCTTTCAGGCAACTTCACCATTCGTTCCATCTTCCCACAGCATTGTTCTCTTTCAGAACAGAGAACTATTCCACGTACCTCTGTAGTCTTCCAGGGAATGGAAAGTCCTCTCCATTTAGAGAAATTCGGAAAGACTGAACTAAATAGTTATGCACCTTCTGCGTCTTCTGCTGACAAATTCTGAATGCTTTCCCACAGGCGGCTTTTAGCTGCTCTGATGGAAGTAACCCACTAGGTTTCTGCAAGGAGCTCCCACTGCAGAACACCCTCGGGAATCCACCACATTCACAACATCACCTCCTTTGACCACAAAGACCGCCCTTTGGAGGGGCTGCTGGTGGTGGCTCCTTTCTTTCCCTCAACTGTCCTGTTCCACATTATTCTAATATATCAACAGTGCATCCCCCCTCAAAATTTTTTATGCAAGTGGAATGTTTTCCTTAGACTTCAGTGGAGAACTGCCTGTAAAAATGCAGTCAAAGGGGGTCCCTAGCACCCCACTTAACTTCTGTGGAACCCAATGTCAAAGCGATTAACATCACCGTGATGGTGCAAATAACTCCTGGTGCTCGGTTTCAACCCTCTGAGTATGTAGCCTGTCTCCCATGTGCCATTACGTGGTCTGTCCTCAGTGAACGTCTCCCCTCCAAGGCTCTCCACTGCCTCTGGTCTGCCTACCCACGGGGCAACTGCGCTCGAGAAATCTCTGGCATGAAACTTCACAACCACTTCTGACACATTTCATCACTCACAGCAACATCTTCATACACCCCACAAACCTTTTGTTGCCCTGCAGTTGTGCTTGTACCTTTCTTGAAATGACAAAGCCAAAGGGGCCGGAAATGTTGCTTATGTTCATGCACCTTCAGTGGGAAAAGGGCCACACACACACATTCACCACTTGTGATGCGATTTTTTATCTTCCAAAACCTTTCAGACACAAGGAGGAAGGTAAGAGGGTCGGCAAGCTCTGGCTAGGAGTCTCACTGTCTAAAGCTGAGGTGATTGTGCTGAAGCTCTCTTCCTAAACCCAGTTTGGGAAACTAAACCTCTTAGAAAAAGATCAGATGGCAATCCTACGTAATTTCCCAGTCTTCCCTTTCCTAACAGCGAGTTTAAAATCAACGTGACAAGTGCAAAATTTCGGCCCTCTTCATGACCACCTCTGAAATTGTACATAAAGGTTTTATATCGATGAGCTACATTAGTACATTGTTCCATACTTCATCGACATAACCGTTCAGTTTTGAGGATAAGTTACTCCAGTTAAATTGTTAAATCTTATTTAAGTAAATAGTTACAAACATGCACTCCCCAAATTAACCTCCTATTAAATATCTGACTGTTTGCTTATGTGGTGGAGAAACAATCCTTCCTCTAACCTCAAGAATCTTTGGGCTGGTCTAATAATCCAACAGGTACAACACAGATCAGGAAATGAAACCACCACATTTGAGACGAGCATGGGCATGGGAACCTCACTCACATGACTGAGTCAGGAACCCCACATGCAGAAGAGCATCAGGGCTAGAACGGAAACGCAGACACACAAAATGTACTGAGGCTGTGATGGTGTGAGGTGTCACGGGGCTTCACAGTGACCTTGCAAAATGACAGGAGCACATGCTATGAAGAAGGTGCTATTCCCAAGATGTCCACACAATGGCGACAAAAAGCATTTCCTGCTGGCCTCAACTCAGATGCTATTCCAAAGATGCACACCAGATGGCGGTGTGCAGCAGAGTGTGAAAAAGGGCCCCACCCCCAGAAAGCAGGGGTCCTGCCGAGTCAGCCCTGGGCCCCCCGACTGCTGGGAGAAGTACTATTACCGAAGAGAGGATGGAGCTCGTGACACGAGCTCTGGGTCCTCACCAGAGAGCGCAGGGGGTCCTGTCACATCGGCTCTGGGTGCTGCGACGCGGGGGCCGGGTCACACCAGACACAGCAGAGGGCAGAAGAAGGCAGCCAGGGCTGTGGCCCCAACTATTCAGCCATGCAAGTCGCAGACCAACCCCGACCCCGAGGACTCCCGGACGCAGTGACTCCTGGCAAGAAAGGTCCCACCTTCAGCAACGGGGCTGGCTCTGACACCTTCTGCCCGATTCCTCCAGTCCGTCCGCCACCCGCCTAATTTTGTTGCAACAGCGAAGTTCACTTTCTCCTTTAGGGAGAACTGCTCACAGTGGCTACAGCGAGGAAGACCCTCTCCGTCAACCTCTTCACTTTCGGGACCAGAACTGTCCCCAAACTCTATCTCGGCCCTTCCCCTGGGCGGGCACAGTGAGAACCAGACGTCCACGGGTCGGCGGCCGGGACTCGGACAGGGACATCTGTCTCCCCAGGGGCATTTCTGGCACATGACGCCGACCCTCCCTACCGGCACCGAACAGCCCAAGAAAGGTCTGGAGAGAAAAGCGCACGAGCACCGACCCTGCTGCCGGAGACCCCACGTGGCCGCGGGTCCCTGACTCAGGCGTCCGGAGCCTCCGCGTCCGCACGTGGGGTCCAGCGCGGCGGGACCCTCTCCCTGTTCGCGCGCCGCGGAAAATGGGAGAAGTGCCTCGCTCCTCCACCACACCTCCCGGACGCCGATTTCCCCCGCTTTTTCCTCTTTTCATGAGCAGGAAAGAGCGGGGTGAGCTCGGCGGCCTTGGAGAGCGCGCCCATGTGAGCCCTCAGCCGCCTCTGGCTCCGCGAAGCCTTGAGAGGCCAGAGCCCGGACGGCAGCGCTGTTCGCGGTGAGGCCGCTGTACCCCGCTCTCCCTTCCTGCCCACGGGCGACAGGCGCCCCCAAACCTGTGTGAGCGCCGACCCGGTGTCCCGCCTCCCTCCCCACCGCTCTCCCCGCAAACCCCCCTGCAGTTCCCCACCGTCTCCGCCACCTGCGCCGCCCGCAGGTCCGCGTCCCCAAACCTCAGTTCTCTCCCCTCCCCCTCCCGCCCCCGACGTAACCCCTTCGAACCTCCCCCAGACGGCCCCGGCCCACCCTCTCCCGCACCCGCCGCTTCCCAGCACCGCGCACCAGGTCCGGTCCTTCCAGTCGCGCACCGCCCTTCCCTTCTTCCCGGGGCTTCGCCCTCCGCCCCGAACCCCGAAGCCCGAAGCCCGAACCCCGACCCGCCAGGACCGCAGCCCCGCCGGAACCTCCGCCCCCCAACACCCCTCCCAGCCCCTCCGAGGTGCACCGGGCAGAGCCCTGGCCACTCCCCCTCCCGTAGTTCTCGAAGTTCCCGGGCCCACAACGCCCGCGCCCCCTCCCCTCCGCTCCTCCCCGGGACCTTCGCCCCCGCGGCACCGCCGACGCCCCCCGCCCCTGCGGGCTGATCCGCTGGCGCGTCCGGGTCCAGCGGCCACTGGGAGGGAAGAAGGGAAGGGCGGGCCAAGGGGGACAGGCTGGGTCTGAGAAGGGCTCTGGGACCGGCCGGACCACCCGGACCGCAGGGAGGCCGAGCTGAGCGACGGGCAGGTGTGTCCCCGGCCGCGGCCGCGGCGGTGCGGGCGGCCTCGGGCCCCGGGGGCGGGGGGCGTCGGCAAGGGCTGCGCCCGCGCTGCAGTGATATTAGAATGGGGGCGGGGAGAGGATGGGCCCAGACTTCGTAGTGTGCTCCCTTTGATAGGATTCCTGTTTTCAGCCCTAGAAAGAGGGAAGAATTAAACGTCAAGTAAGGCAAACCTGTCGCTTCAGTCTGGAACATCGGTAAAAGCAACATTAATAAAATGGACCGTAAACTAAGGAAAACACGCGCAGACCAGCCAGCCATCCAGGTGCCCCCCCCCCGCCGCGTCTCCCTCCTGCTCCGGCGTCTCCCCTCCCCCCCCCCCAGGGAAGGAACAGGGTCTCCATCTCCCCCCCACCCCCGCGCCCGCCCTGGAGGACGGCGCAGAGGGGGTCTCCGGACCAGGGATTCTGAGGCCTCCGCTGAGACTGCATTGTGTGTTGGACTCGCTCACTGAGGCCCAGGGCTGGAGGGGAAGCAGAAACCATCCCTCCAGCTCCACCCTGACTCAGGTGTGACCCTGGGCAAGTCCTGGAGGCCCCAGAGAGACAGAAGGGGAAGAGGGGGGAGTGAGCCAGTGAGGCTTAACCCTGACCCCAACCCCAACCCCATAACCTCTACCCTGCACCCTAACCTCTGACCTCTAAACTCAAACCCTGACCCTATAAGCCTGGACCCGAGACCCTCAACACTGACCCTTACACTTTAAAGCCTGACCCTGACCTTCTAACTCTGACCCCATACCCTAACCCTGACCTCTCTCTTGACTCCTAGCCCCTAACTGGAGCCCTAATATAAAAAGTAGCCTTAAAACTGAACAAAAAGACAGACACACAACCCAATTTTAAAATGAGGAAAGGACTTGAATAGACACTTGTATAAACAAAATGTAAAAATGACAGCAATTATTTTAAAAGGTTCAACATTAACAATCACTTTTTAAGATTGTATTTATTTTACAGGGAGGGGAAGGGAGGGAGAAAAGCAGCAATGTGCAAGACAGACATCAAGGGGTTGCCTCTCACAAGCCCCCACCTGGGGGCCTGGGCCGCACCGCAGGCTTGCGCCTCAACTGGGAATCGAATGGGCAACCTTTTGGCTCACAGGCCGGTGCTCAGTCCACTCAGCCACACTGGCCAGACCAATAATCCTTATTGAGGTGAAAATAAAAGCCACAGTGAGATATCCATGCCCACATACAACAGGGTGAGCATGCTGGGGACCACACTGTGTGGTTTCGGGAGTGGAGCCCCACTGAGCAAGCCCTGAAGGGGGCCAGTAAGTCTCCCCGGAAAACCAGGTAGAAACGCAGGTGGCAGACGTGACCCGACTCTCACACCGAGGTTCCTGTGGGAACCAGGCCTCATAAATGCACCGTGTCCTTTTTTAAAAATATATTTTATTGATCACGCTATTACAGTTGTCCCATTTCCCTCCTTCACTCCCTTCCGCCCTGCACACCCCCTCCCACCCACATTCCCCCCCTTTAGTTCGTGTCCATGTGTCAGAAGTTCTTTACCTTCTACATTTCCCATACTGCTCTTGCCCTCCCCCCGTCTGTTTTCTACCCACCGTCTATGCTACTTATTCTCTGTACCTTTTCCCCCCTCTACTCCTCCTCCCACTCCCCTGTTGATAACCCTCCATGTGATCTCCATTTCTGTGGTTCTGTTCCTGTTCTAGTTGTTTGCTTAGTTTGTTTTTGTTTTAGGTGTGGTTGTTAATAATTGTGAGTTTGCTGTCTTTTTACTATTCATATTTTTTATCTTCTTTTTCTTAGGTAAGTCCCTTTAACATTTCATAAAACAAGGGCTTGGTGATGATGAACTCCTTTAACTTGACCTTATCTGAGAAGCACTTTATCTGCCCTTCCATTCTCAATGAAAGCTTTGCTGGATAGAGCAATCTGGGATGTAGGTCCTTGTCTTTCATGACTTGGAATACTTCTTTCCAGCCCCTTCTTGCCTGTAAGGTCTCTTTTGAGAAATCAGCTGACAGTCTGATAGGAACTCCTTTGTAGGTAACCGTCTCCCTATCTCTTGCTGCTTCTAGGATTCTCTCCTTCACTTTAATCTTGGGTAATGTAATTGTGATGTGCCTTGGTGTGTTCCTCCTTGGGTCCAACTTCTTTGGGACTCTCTGAGCTTCCTAGACTTCCTGGAAGTCTATTTCCTTTGCCAGATTGGGGAAGCTCTCCTTCATTATTTGTTCACATAACTTTTCCACTTGTTGCTCTTCCTCTTCCCCGTCTGGTACCCCTATAATTCAGATGCTGGAACGTTTAAAGATGTCCTGGAGGTTCCTAAGCCTTTCCTCATTTTATTGAATTCTTATTTCTTCATTCTTTTCTGTTTGATTGTTTCTTTCTTCCTTCTGGTCCACTCCATTGATTTGATTCCCAGTTTCCTTCCCATCATTATTGGTTCCCTGTACATTTTCCTTCATTTCACTTAGTGTAGCCTTTATTTTTTCATCTAATTTGTGACCGAATTCAACCAATTCTGTGAGCATCCTGATCACCAGTGCTTTGAACTGTGCATCTGATAGGTTGGCTATCTCTTGGTCACTAAGATGGATTGGCTCTGAGGCTTTGATCTGTTCTTCTGTTTGGGCCAATTGTTTTTTGTCTTGTCTTGCCTGTTATGTAGTGAGGGGCGGTGCCTTAGGTGTTCACCAGAGCAGGGCAACCCAGGTGCTGGGTTGTGATGCTGTATGTGGGGGTGGGCTCCACTCTCTGTTGGATCCCAGTCCCCTCCGCCCCTTGCCCCAAGCAAACTGGGCCCTTCTGGTGCTGATTCCTGTGTGGGTGGGCCTCTGTACGTTCCAGGACCCTGTGGGTCTCTCCAACACACTCTCCCGTGAGGCTGGGAATCTCTCCCTGCCCCTCAACCCCCACAGGTGTTTTCAATCAGTGCTTTGAGGCCTTATTTCCCAGCACTGGGACCCTGGGCTGCGCCGTCTGTCTCGCTCCCCAGTTTCTCCTGGTTTATCGGTCTGGATGAACACGTCTATTTCAACTCCTTGGTTGTCGGACTCCCATACAGTTCAATTTTTGTCAGTTCTAGTTGTTATTTTGTTTCTAAATTGTTGTCCTTATTTTGGTTGTGTGAGGAGGCACAGTGTGCCTACCTACACGCCTCCATCTTGTCCGGAAGTCACATTGTATCCTTTGAAGTTTGTTCTGCTTTGTTTTGTATCGCTCTGTTGATATAAACCAGATGTTTAAGCTTGAGGCATAAGGAATAAACTCCTTATCTCATGAAACACGTCTTAAAGACCTTCTGGCATCAGCTCAACTAACAGACCCTGACCTGAGGCAGATCTCTGTGTTCCTGCGATTGTTATCTATAAATAATATCTGTTTTCCTAAGACTGTAGCCTTTTTGACATTGACTGATGAGCTATGATGTATGCTGTGTACACCTATACACACCATTCCCAATAAAAGCCATTTGGGAGGAGGGCTCGGGGGCCTTCTCCACTAGCGGGAACCACCACCGCCTTTCCTGCCGGAACAGCAAGGTTGTGTCCAGGACGACTTATTTCTCATCCACAGTGGACG
Source organism: Phyllostomus discolor (assembly GCF_004126475.2). Classification (NCBI taxonomy): domain Eukaryota; kingdom Metazoa; phylum Chordata; class Mammalia; order Chiroptera; family Phyllostomidae; genus Phyllostomus; species Phyllostomus discolor. The sequence goes on along the minus strand of NC_040903.2, from coordinate 218,359,324 downwards.
GGAGGAGCATGCTGCTGGACGGAGCTCCTCCCACAGGAATATAATTAAGAAATTGAAGGCAAGTTTTGACCAATATGTGCAGAGATTTAAACCCTCTTATGCTGCTGGAATGTGAAAGTTTAATGTGTCTTCAGAAAGTTAAACATCCAGTTACCTTCCAACTCAATTCCACTCCTAGTTATATACTTCCCAAAACTGAAAACAGGTTTCCCACCAAAACTTGTTCATGAATGCTTCTAACAGCCTATTCACACACCAAACAGGTGGACACCACCCAAACATCCACCCCCACGGGCGTGCACGGGCGGGACGCACTCTGTCCATGGAAGACGGTTCTGTTCGGTCCTGGAAAGGAAGATGCGTGTGAAGTGCTGCAGATGCCGCAGGGACACGGTGGTTCGTCAGAAATTAAATATGGAGTCACCAGGTGATCCCACCGTTCTGCTTCTGGGCTCACGCCCCACAAAACTGAGGACAGGAGCAGGAACCGAAGTCCGAGCCTCTTTTCCAGCCGGGCCCAGGGCACCCACAGCCACCTCTCTGTGGGGCGAGTCACCTGGGTGGCATGCAGGGACCTTGACTCCCCTGAGCTGCCTTCCTCTGCTCACTGCAAGTGTTTGACGTGCAGAGGAAGGTCACCTACAGGCACCTGGGCTCCTGGCATGTGGAGCTTCGGGAGTTCAGGCCGGAGATCTGGTGGCCAATAAAATCGACGGTGAGCCCTCCCTGCCTCTGGTGCCCAAGGTTCCCGGGGCCCTGAGACACACCCCCGGTCCCACACTGTCACCTCCCTCCCAGTAAACACCCCGCCAGCCCCTCTCTTTCCCTGATGACTGTCTGGTATCAGACCTCCTCTCTGCAGTGGACATAAAGATGACCCCGAAAAGCTTCAGTTTTGCCAGGAAGTTCTCCCTGCCTCTGTACTTTGTCTCGGCTGCAGACGGCACCAACGTCCTCAAGGTAATGACAGAAGCAGCCCGGCAAGGTGGGGATGCACGGGGCAGGGCCAGGCTGACTGCAGGGGGCGGGGCCCTGGGGCAGTGCCTGGGCTGTGACAGGCAGGGTCCCCGTAACTACTGACAGAGGGGCTGGTGGGCCCACGGACCACGTATGGAGGCAGGGTGATGGGAAGCAGGTGCATTGAGGGGTAGCCTTGCTGATTTGAGGGGTGCAGTGTCGTGCGGACTTAGGACAGGGCCAGTGGGTCTGAGGCAGGCAGAGCCCAGGTCCCTGGCACCCACAGCCGAGGTTTCCTTCCTCCCCCACCTCCCACAGCTCTTCAACGATGCGATTCGATTGGCCGTGTCTTACAAAGAGAATCCAGGGGCTTCACGGATGAGGTTTTGCAGGAGCTCGAGGTAGGTCAGGCCAGTGTCGGGTGGGACCCAGGAGTGGCTCCTCATCGGAGGGTGCGGAACGTTAAGCCGATACAACTGCATAATTGTGAGTGGGTGCGGTTTCCCTCACTGTCTCTCCTTTTGGAATTTTATATAATCTTTCACCTTTGGGACCTGTGAGGACGCTGCGGGTTGGGGTCCCAGGAGCCAGACCCCGCCCCCCCGGCCTCCCCCACCCACAAGCCGCCTCCAGGTGGGCGGGGCCCCGGCAGCTGCGCGAGGCTGGGGCTCGGGAGCCCCCGGTGGCCATCCCGAGGCATTGCATGCTCTGCAGCCGTGCCTCAGCCGCGGGGGCTCTCGGGCACGTGAGCTCTAGGGGCGGTCCCACCTGCCAGAACACGCGTTCCCTCCTCGTCTCCCCCGCCGCGTCTCTCCTGATGGTGGAGTCCCGGTGTGACGTCACACGGTGGCGAGGCCCGCCCTGACCGCCCCCCACCCCGCGCCCCCTTCACTGCGCCAGGCCCACCCACCTGTGCGACTTCTGTCTGTCCCAAGGCGCGGAGTCGCCCTCCTGGGAGGGAAGAGCTAGCCCAACCTCAGCGCGCAGAGACGCCCGGGCCCGGCCCTGCGTGCTACGGCCTGGCACTCCCCACCCACCTGGGCGTCCGCGACCCCCGCCGAGGCGCCCCGGCTTCTTTGCAGTGACCTGTGGTGGCCTAGAAACTGCTCGCGAGTTCTCAGCGCCACGTGAGCCCCCTCGCCAGCGAGTGCCAGCGCGGAGCTTCCCCGTGCTCAGCCTTGTGCCGTAAAGAATGAGTAATATTCTTCTCCATCCTTGCCAAACGTCGCCAAGTCGTGGCTCCCGTCGCCCTGAGCCCCCGTTCTTGGCCACGCGGATGGCGCGGCGCAGCTTTCCCCGGGAAAATCTCGCAGCGCTCAGTGTGGTGAAGGGGGTGTGGCGTCCCGGCGGAGGTCCCGCCGACGCCCGTGAGCCGTGCTGCATGGCGGCGCATCTACTTCACCTGCGACGCGCCTGCCCTGCTCAGTGCGGGTCGGGAGTTCCTTTGGGGAACTGGCAGTAAAACGAAGGGTGGAACATGGGCATTTATTAGCGTCCTCTCCCAAACAGTGCCAAAATGAGAGTTCTGACAGGTGCTTGTCTGCCCTTTCCACACTCCGGGACTGTCCTCGGTGGGTCACGTGGGCAGCTCATTTAGTCCCCACGTGCCCAACCTACTGAGGGGAAGCAGTGCCGAAGGCCCAGTCTGACTCCCACGGGTGGGGGGGGAGCGATCTCAGAGCTCTCTGGCAGGCAGGCAGGCTGGGCCTGGTAGACGGGGGCTGCCCAGCCTGACTCCCAGGGGACCGCCAGAAAGTGGTCTCCAGGTGCCTGAGATCAGGTGCACCCACACATCTAGAAGGGGGTGTCTCTCCAGCCAACACCGGCAAGGTGTGAGGAGGGCTCGTCCCACTCCGGAGTGTCGACAGGGATGGCTGTCCAGACGGCTCTCAGGACTAGGCGTTGTCCTTGGCCTTCTCTGATCTGCTGAGGGCTGTGAGGAGGCGGCATCTGGCCTTGCCTGGGGGGAGGGGCTGCAAGGACATCCCCTCCACCGTCCCAGCCAGACCTCCCCGGGGACTGGCTGCACCATCTCCACTTTCCTGCCCACTCCCTCGGGAGCTCATTCAGGTGAGCGTCTACCCCACAGTCCACAGGCTGTTCTGTCAAGCAGCCGGTGGCTTCCTGGCATCCCCGCCAGCTCCCACCACCTAAAGGCCGCCCTGATCCTCCCTGCTGGTGCTCCGTTTGGTCTGGCAGCCCCACGAGGCCGCCTTCCCGGTGAGCAGGGAGAGACGGCCTCTGCCTGGGCTCAGCATCCAGGCTGCAGGGGCAGGCAGGCAGCTGACCCACCCTCAGGACTGCTGACTGACGAGTAAAGTGATGAAGGACACGGGGCCGGCCAGCTGGCCTCTTCGGCTCCAGGCCATCCAGGGCTGCCTCGGAAAGCAGGGGACAGCTGGAATGTGGCCATTTCCCACCCCATTCCCAAGGGGGACGCAGAGGACAGACCTCTCGGGCCACAACCAACAAAGGCCCCTGGACCCCAGCCCTGCAAGGCTAGCACTCCAGGTCATAGGTGTATGGGTGCCTTGCCAGGGGCATCAGAGACGTAGTTGGAGGGCTCGTGGGCCCTTATTAAACCAAGTCGGAACAGAGTGGGGCTAACGGCCAGAGCATGAGAGGCCAGGGAGGCGGTGCCCAGGCAGACAGGCGTTCCCAAGGGTCTGTGAGCCCTGGCCTTCTTCTCTGCCCTGGGAGGAAGCCACGCTCAGGGACCTAGCTCCCACCTGACAGGGCAGCCTGGGGCCTCAGGCAGAGCTGCCCCCAGCAGCATCCCCATCACTGCCCCCTGACCCCACCCCCAGGCCGTCTCCTCAGGAAGATGCTGGGAGGGGAAGGGTCAGAACAGGCAGGAGCCCAGGATGGGCAGTGAGGGGAGCATGGCAGTCAGACCCTCCCCACCCCCACTCCCCGGGCCTGCCACCACGGCCGAGCTGTTTCCACGGGGCTCCCCGGCAGAGACCAGGGAGGGACAGGATGGACCAGCTCTGGCCTCGTGGGGAGGAGGGGCGGCTCAGGCTTGGACACCCAGAACCGGAGCTGGCCCTGCAGGCCTTGCTCTCCGGTCCTCCCAGGCCACACACTCCCAAGACAGCACCCACACGCTGCTCCACCGGCCCAGACTCGGTGTAGCCCCTCCCACTGCCCAAAGCCCGGGTGGCTCCACCGACCACCCCTCCTTCCCACAGCTCCTGCCCTCTCCCCATCCACTTGCCAGCCTGGCTGACCCCTAGGCTCTGCACACCAAGAAGGGGGTCTGCCTGTTTCCCCTAGGGCTCCTCGCTGCCCACAGAGCTGCCGGGCCGGGAGCAGGTTGTGGCCCTGGTGTGATTCCTGCACAACTGAGGAGAGTTATCCTGGAAGCCAGCTGGCTGCAGAGCAGGTGACCCCCAGAGGCCAAAGCCAGCCCCCGCGGCAGCGAGCTTGGGCAGCCTCCCCTTGGGCATGGGGGGAGGCTGCCACCTGCCCACGGGCCCCTGTGACGTCCCAGCCCAGCCCCGAACCTCCAGGGAGGAAAAGGGCTCCCAGAGGACCCTGCTTGCACCACTTCCCACCCTTCTGAGGGAGGCTGGTATAGACCCCCAGGGGTCAGGGACCTAGGCCTTGCACCAGGAAGTGCCACCAGGCTCCACAATGCCCCGTGCCACCTGATGAGACCTTACACCACCACCCAGTCACCGTGCAAGGCATCCTGAGACAGCCACGGCAACCGCCTTCCCAGATGCTCCAGGAGCGCCCCTCACCCACCCCCCAGGGTCTGTTAGGGCACCTGGGTTACTGGGGGAGGCTGGGTAAGAGATCTGCAGATGGACCTCAGCACCCTGGCCTCTCTGGTCACCGGGGTGCCATGTTGCCTGAGCCAGGGCTGCTGAGGGCTCCACGTGGCCTGGGCCACTCCCAGCCTGCATGGGGTGGGGCCAGGCTCCATGTGCCTGGCCTAAGGCTGCCAGGGCCACCTGGCCAGCAAAGCTGGGACCCATCTGGCTCTCTCTGTGGTGGGCTGAGGGAGACGCCTGGCACCAGAGTAGAATTAGGGGCTTGGGGACACTTCTGGACCTGAGGTGCAAGGACAGGGACAGAGGCCTGTGCACCCTTGGGTTGGGGGTGGGTTAAGGCAGCAGTCCCCAACCTTTTTGGCACCAGGGGCCGGTTTTGTCCTATGGAGGAAAACAATTCTTCCACAGCGGGGGGGGGGGGGGGGGGGGGGGGGGTTGGTGATGACTCAGGCACATCACGTTCAAGCTCACCTCCTGCCGTGCATCCCTGTTCCTAACAGGCCCAGAGCCTGGGGGCCCCCAGGCTGAGGTACTCCAGAAGAGCATAGTCAGGGGCGGGGACCTCTGGAGATGGGGACCTCGAGGCTGGGGGTAGGGCTCTCTAGGACAGCAGCAGTTGTCCCCCCCCAGGAGCTCCCGAGAGCCCCCTGGGGGGTGTCACTCACTCGCACCCCCCCCACCCCTCCCCCAGGACGCAGCAAACAGCACCGTGAGGCTGTGAGTACAAAACTGTAAACGTGAGTCTTTAAAATGACAGAGGCCTGCTCGGCCCCAAACTCTGAGCCAGAGGCTCCCACTGAGGGACCCCAAAGGACCAGACCCCATCCCCCTCTGTCCTTCCTTCCCACCCAGGATGCTCAGGGGGGCCTTTCCACGCTCACACCCCGCCCTGCTGTGGGGCGGGTGGGGGAGCCAGGCTGAGATCAGTGGTCCAAGTGGGTCCCTGAGATGAGAAGCAGCTACAGGCCTGACCCTCGGGCACCCGGCCCCTGGGGGAGCCCGCCCCCACCCCATCCCATGCACACTGCACACCCCACCAGCCAGCGTCTGCGCCCGCGGGGGTCCTGGGGCCGTGTGGGCCCTGTCACGTGTCCAGGGCATCGCGAGTAGGCGAGGGCCCGTGGGGGCGGCCAGGGGGGCCATGCAGCGGCGGGGGCGGCGGCACCGAGTTGCGCTGCGAGGGCGGCGGCTGCAGCTCCAGGGCGAGCGCGGGCGGCGGGAAGTCGCGCACCTGGCGACGGTACTCGAGGAAGGTGCAGGCCTTGGTGGCGAGCGCCACCACGTTCTTGCCGACGAAGATGGCCGAGACGCGGCTGTCCCGGAAGAGCGCCATGTTGGCGGCACGCGCCAGCACAGCCACCACGTTGACGGTGGCAAGACTGAGCACTGGGTAGAGCATCATCTTCTGCGGTGCGATGTGCTCGCCCTGCATGCTGACCTCGCTGAGCGCCACGCACGGCAGCACCAGCAGCAGCATGTAGCAGTAGAAGAAGGTGAGGCCCTCGGCCCACAGCGGCAGTCCAGTGCGCGGCGGCTCCCACAGGTTGGCCTGCATGTCCAGCAGGTCCAGCAGGTCCAGTGCCACCCAGAAGAGGCGGCCACGCAGGTCCTCGCGCTTGCGGAAGGTGCGCACGTACTCCATGCGGTCGAGCGCCACCAACAGCAGGAAGAGGCCCGGCACGCACACCGACAGCAGCAGCGTCAGCGCCTTGCGCGCCACCGGGTCGGCCGCGCCCCGCCGTGCAGCCTTGTAGTTCTGGAAGATGAAATAGAGCTTGATCTCCAGCACGAAGATGTAGAGGAACCAGAGGATCATTGCGTAGCCGCGCTTGGCCGTTCGCACCTCAGCGCCCACCCACACGGCCACGTAGCGCAGCACCAGCAGGAAGCACACGTCGCCCACCAGCACGATGATGCACACACCTATCTTGCGTGGGCCCTGGTTCTGCTCCACCAGGTAGGCGTCCATAACTGCCATGCTGCCCATGATCACCAGCGTGGTCAGGCACACGTGGCGCCGGTCTGGGGGCGGCAACACCATGGTGGGCCACCGGGACCCTGGCCTGGGGACGCCTGGCCCCCACGTGAGGTGGGACGAGGCCCGGCAGCGGTGGCGCTCAGCCCGCGGACATGGCGCAGTCAAGCCCGTCCAGCCGCCTCGAGGGCGCCACTGCTCCCGGCCCGAGAACTCAGAACCTGGGAAGACCAGAGAAGACAGAGTCAGAGAGCAGTGGGGGCTGCCTCCCCAACCCCTGCGACTAGCCTGAGCGCTCAGTGGCACGCACGCGCCAATGCGCGCCCCGACCGGGAGCGGCAGCGGGACCTCCAGGGGGCGCTGCAGCCCAACCTGAGACCCGAGATCTGCCGGCCGCCCGCCGAGAAATAAACGGAACGGAAGTGGCTGCTCCACCGCGCGCATCCCCGGGGTCCCGGTTGTTCCTCCCTACTGCGGCCACGCCACCATCCCTCCCGCTCTGGTGGCCTGTGCCTCGCGCCCGAGGCCGTTCCCATGGCGATTCGGGTGTCTCCTCTCCCTACCCGCGCCATGCTGGGCGGGGACATGGGCCTGTACCCTCAGTTCTGCGCCCTGGAGGAGCGCGGGAGGCCGATGGAGGCCCAGGCCGCATCCTGAGACCCGGGTTTTCTGATCCAGGAGTGAGTGGTCCAAGTCCTGAGATTCCAGCCCACAAGCCTCTCCATGCCTGCCTACCCCTGCCTTGCAGCTCACCCCCTTGCTCCAGCCGGCTTGGTCTCCCCCAGGCCCACCCTCCACAGGCACGTGGACCACCCTCCACCCTGCTCCCACCATGGCTCCCACAGCCTTGGGAGGCTGGTGCCCTGGGCGCACCCCCTGCCGTGCTTGCCCCTGCACCTGGCCAGCACACCCACACTGCCTGCTCCCTGGGAAGGGGTGGCCCCCTGCACCTGCATGTAGGGCTCTGGAAGCCACCTTCACCTATACCCACTTGGACCCCTTTTGGGTCCGCAGCCCCAAGCCTCCCTCACGCCGCTGGCACCAGTTGTTGTGGCTGCCAGTGCCAGTTGGAGAGACACACCGGGCTGAGGGCCCCAAACCCGGGCAGGGTCACGAGAGGGGGCGATGGAGGCCCGCATACACTCCCCCACCCAGGAGTCCATAGCAGGCTCACTTCCAGCCCAGCCCCTCACTTCTTCTCTCCCCACCACAGCCCGGCCCCAGGGCTCTGTTTACTGGCCTGTCTAGACAGGGACATGAAATTTAATGTCACCCCTGACTCTGGAGCAAGTGCTTGGCCGGCTCCTGATGACAAAGCAGCCCCCACTGACCAGACGGAGGCCCTGACCCAGGGGTCTTGGCAGCCACACACAGGACTCGGACCACTCTGAGTTCAGACACCTGAAGTCAAGGGTGCCCCTCCCTCCACAGTTCATAAGTTCCTGCTCCCCACCCACACACCCACCCTGTTCTCACCCCCACTGGGTGGGCATGCTTGTCCCAGGGGACCCCACACGACACGTGGGGGCCTTCTCTGGCTGCAGCTGCGGCCTGGGGATCTCCTTCCCCCAGCTCACTCAGGCCAAATTGCCAGAGAGCCACTGCACAGCCAGCCCCTTCCCCGCACCCACTTCCCCGAGTTCTCACTCCCGCTGCCACCTCTCAAACCCGGGCGCAGACCCCCATCCCCACCCGAGCGCACAGAGCGAGCCTCGGCCGGCTGCGGCCACCAAAACCGAGCAGGACCTGACCAGCCCTCTCCAGACGCCCTGGCCGTCCGGTGCTGCTGTGTCCCCCGCGCACTCTCCGCCCGGCACTCACGGATCTGCGGCCTCCGGCCCCTCACCGCCCTCCAGTCCCTCGCTCTAGCCCCCACCCAGAATCACCCTCCGTGTCCACGAGCGGGGGAGCCAGGGCCGCAGCCCTCCACTCGCCCCCCCCCCTGCCGCCAGCCCCCACCAGCCCCCACCAGACAGAGGGCAGAGAGGGGGCTGGGCCGCTCCCCGCGCGCTGCGCCTCCGCTCCTCCGTCCAGGCCTCGCCCCTGCTCGGCGCCCGCATCCCACCGCCCCTGCGTCCGGCAGTGGGGGCGCCCAAGCCCAGCCCCTCCCCGGCTCTAAGGATGCAACCGCCCTCCCGGCTGGTGCCTACCCGCTGCCCAGAAGATGCCGCGCCCCGCGGGCCCGTGGAGCCTCTGCCGGGCCGAGGCCGCGCTCCTTGGCTGGGCCGCCCCGCTGCACCCCCCGCCCCTGCCCGAGGCCCCGCCCCGCGCCCCACGCGCCCCGCCGCCCGCGGGGATGGGGTCCGGCGCCGGTTGCCACGGCAACAGCACTGCGCAGCGGCGGTGGCGGCGGTGGCGGCTGCTGCCACTGGGGATCCGGACACCCCCAGGGTCCAAGCGCAGGCCCAGGAAATCACTGCACCCTTCCTCACCCACAGCCAGAGAACCTTCCTCGGTGCTCCAGTCTCTCTGCGTCCTGAATTTCTGTAGCAGCTCCCACCCAGGCCGCCTACCAGGTGACCCCCCTTGCCCTTGCCCGAGGCAGTAGGCCCCCCGGACCAGTTCCTGCCCTGGGAACTGACCCTGATGTGGGGCCAGGCTGACCTCCAGCTCTCTGCAGGTGGTGCTCCAGGCCTCCATGTGACCCATGGGAACAGACCCAGAAAACCCAGTTAGGTTATACGTTTAGGTCTATGATCTGTTTTGAGTTAAATTTGATGTGTGTGGTAAGCACAGAATCTGTTGTGGGTTAAATTAGGGCCACCCCAAAAGACATGCCGAAGCCCCTACCCCGTACCTGTACCTGGGACCTTATTTGGAAACACAGTTGACCCTTGAAGAGTGCAGGTTTGAACTGCGCACTCCACTTACATGAAGAATTGTTACAATCCACAACCCGAGTTCAAGGGTCAACTGTAGAGCCTTTGCCCGCGTCATCCAGCTAAATTGGTAACGCCTGAGTGCAAGGACCGACCTCCTCATAAGGAGAGAGCGTTGTTGGAGGCTCAGACTTGTGAGGGAAGGAGGCCCGTGAGGTCAGAGCCGCAGCTGCCGTCCAGGAGCACCGAGGCCTGCTGGCCACCCCCGCCTAGGAGGGGCCTAGCGCACGGTTCCGAGTCCCCCAAGGCCCACACGTGGAACCCAGCCGCCCCAGGACACTAATCCAGGGCCTGACTTGGTCCGTTTGGAAGTCCGCTGCCCCGGCACCATTTGCTGCAAAGACTGTTCTTCCCCATTGAGCTGTCCTGGCACCCGCGGCATGAACCCGTCGATGGTGGCCGAGGCCTGGAGACAAGCAGAGTGCCCTTCGACAGAGGGCTGGACGGAGACGCTGCGGCGCGCCCGGACAGTGGAACGCCACTCAGCCGTGAGGACAGACGCAATGCCGCCATTTGTGGCAACATGGACACACCTTGAGAACGTCGCGCTAAGCGAAATAAGTCAGCGTGGCAACGCTAAGAGCCACAGGAGTTCACTCCTGTGTGGGGTGTAAAGCAGACTTGTGGGCCCAGGCCACAGTGGATGGTCACCAGAGGGAGGGGGTGGGGTGGCCAGGGGCAAAGGGGGCCGAGAATACAGTGATAGGAGGTGATCTGACCTTGGGGGCTGGCCACACTGTGCAATATACGGATCGCATATCACAGAATTATACTCTTTCTTTAAATTTTTAAAGTGTTTTTTCTTTTCTTTTTAAGATTTTATTTATTTATTTTTAGAGAGGGAAGGGAGGGAGGGAGAGAGAGAGAGAAACATCAATGTGCGGTTGCTGGGGTCATGGCCTGCAACCCAGGCACGTGCCCTGACTGGGAATCGAACCTGCGACACTTTGGTTCGCAGCCCGTGCTCAATCCACTGAGCCACACCAGCCAGGGCTCTTTCTTTAAAATTTTTTAAAAGATTTTATTTATTTATTTTCAGAGAGGGAAGGGAGGGAGATAGAGAGAGAGAGAGAAACATCAATGTGCGGTTGCTGGGGGTCATGGCCTGCAACCCAGGCATGTGCCCTGGTTGGGAATCAAACCTGCGACACTTTGGTTCGCAGCCTGCACTCAACCCACTGAGCTACACCAGCCAGGGCAGAATGATACTCTTGAACCCTATCTGATCCTGTTAACCAACATCACCCCAATAAATGTAATTTAAAAAGTCAATTAGCCATACTGTGTTTGTGTCTAGACTGTCCGTGCGGTTCGGCTGGTGTGGACGGGCCTCCTCTCCTGCCCACGGCACACCGGCACTCTGTGGCCTTGCAGTGAGTTCTCGCTCTGGGGCGTGTGCACCCTGCCGCCGTGCTCTCCTGTTTTCGGGCTGTTTTACCTGTTCTGCATCGCTTGCATTTCTTGTGCAGAATCAGTTTGTCGGTTCCAGAGCAGCTGCCTGGGGTTTTGAGAGGGATCGCATGGAACTGATGGAACAGTTTGGTGGTGAAAGATGTCTTTCCGTTTGCTTAGGTCTTTGTTACCTGGTTGACAATCTTCTGCAGTTTTCAGATCACACGTTTGCCCTACCTTTGTTGAGTTTATTCCTGAGTATTTTCTTCTCCTTGACGCTGTTGTAAACGTAACTGTCTTCTTCACGTTGCTTCTGGGCTGCTGGTGTAGAGATGCAGTGGGTTTTTGCGGGATCTCGTGCCCTGCATCCTCCCCGAACATCCGTCAGTCCTACTCACTTCTGTGGGTTCGCCCCAGGTTTTCCACACAAGACCACGTCATCTACACATGCAGGTGGTCTGGTTTCTTCCTGGATGCCGTCTGCTTCTCGCCTAATGGCCCTGGTCGGACGGTCCAGCCCCGTGCCGGACAGGAGTGGACGGAGCGCACATCCCCGCCTGTTGCTGGTCCCAAGGGGGCACTTCCACCGTTCACGCCGAGCGTGACGTGAGCCGCAGAGTCCTGGAGGGTCCCTTCTGCAGGTGCGGGGACGCCCCTCCTGTCCCTGGTTTGCCGAGGCAGCCGGTTAACCTTCCCTGGAGTGTACCGGCGGCCCGACAGAGAGACAACGGTGTTTCCCCAACTGAACACCCACATGCGAAGAAACTCTCCAACCTGAACCCACGCCCTTACGAAGACTGGCACAACGTGGGTCGCAGGTCTAAATGTGAAAGTGTAAAACTTTGAGAAGGAAATATGAAAGAAAATCTTCCTGACCTGTGGCTGGGCAAAAAAAAGTTCAGACAGGAGCCCAGAAGCACAGTGCACACGAGTACAGCGTAAACTGGGCACATCGCGGCGACAGCCTTGCCCGGGGAGAGAGAGGGCAAGCGACAGGCGGGGGGGCGGTGTCTGCAGACCACCCATGGGGCGAAAGGCAAGACGCAGAACATCTTCAGCCGAACTCTGGGGGCAGCCACTTCCCAGCAGAGGGCAGGTGGTGGCAAGTGCGCCCGTGAGGGGGCGGTCGGTGTCAGAAAATGCGGAGCCTACTGGCGAGCCACCTCCACACACCCAGGAACATGGCCGGGAGTGAGCAGCTGCTGGGGCTCACGGGGCTCACGGGGCTCAGGGTGAGATTCCAGCCCAACGCCCCCAGTGGTTCCGGTAATTCCAAGTGAGCTAGAGGCGTCCGTCAGCAGACAGATGCGTTCCCGTTCTACGAGACGTTTAAAACAAGCGCACGGAGGCTCTCTCTGCGGCATCCGCCGTGGGGGTGCGGACCGACCAGCTCAGCAACCGGGCGGCCGGGCGGTCAGCATCAGGAGGTGTCGGCTTCACTCTGAAGGGACGCGGGGCTGTTGCGAAGGGTCCCAGGGGCGCTCTGCGGAGGGACATCCTTCCAGTCGATGCCAGGCGACGCCGTCTGCTTGGAGAGAGCTAGAGGCTCCAGGTGACGTGGGGGGGGGCACTAGCAGGGGCTGGCCACTGCTGGCACCCTCCAGCCCCGCACAGACCAGGGCCCAGGGTGTCGCGCCGGGCCTATGTCCGGGGTGAGCTCTGTGCACTCACCTCCCCATCGACGCCGACGTTCAGGAGAATCATTCTTTTCCTAAAATCAGACATTTCTCGGGCAAAAAATGCATCCTCAGGGTCCGGATGAGGCCAGGCATTGCTTGTTCAGTATCTCAAGCCCAGACAGACGAGTGGATTCTCACAGGAGACGACATTGACCTTGTCCCAGACTCAGCTGCTTTGCTTCAGCAAGCCGCAGTCGTCGAAAACAAAGGAGTCAGAGACGTTTTCGTGGTGTCTGTGCTTCTGAGGAAAGGACAGTTCAGCCGGCAGGTGAATGAGACCTGGGCTGTTGGCTGCAGAAACAGCGAGAAGCCGGACAACCCGCAGACGTATCTGCGACACCTGAAAGACGCCACAGAAGCCGTGTGTGTGTGGGGCTGGGCGCCAACCCCAGAGTTGAAAACGAGCGCGGAAGGGGCAGCCGCCTCGAGCGACAGGAGCCTGGGCTGCGGGGCAAGGTCAGAGAGCAGAGGCCCCGCCCTGTGACAAGGTCACTGGGAGCTGTGACAGCATGGGGGCAGGGACCGGACTAGTGTCCTGTGGCTGCGGTAACAAATGACCGCAAGGGGGCTTACAACTACGGGAATTTATCCTCTCACGGCTCTCCCCCGAGGCCAGCACCCACTGGGTGCTTGCAGGACGCCCCCTCCAGAGGCTCTGGGGGAGGCCCCCTCGGGCCGGGACCCCAGGTGCACACAGGGGCCGAGGCCGGACCGGGGCTGCAAGCCTGTCCTCAGGGCAGTGGGTGTTTGGGGGTGTCTGTGGGTGGGTCTCCTGACTCGGGAGGCGGAGCCGAGGGGGGCTGTGGCTTCGGGGACGCTCCGAGGGGGAGGGAGAGGGCGACAGGTGTCCTCATGGTGGCTTGTCGTCGGAGGGCACAGAACACGCACACGCAGACCTGCGTGAACAGCCATTGCCTGTGTGTCACACGGATGCACACGTCACACGTGCCGGGAGGAGACGGGACATTCATGTCGACCCAGGAAGCTGGGAGCTGTGGGAACTTCCACAGGTTTATTTGCAATTATTTTTAGTGAAAAATCTTAAAAATCAGTAAATGCAATTCTTTACACTGAGATGAAAGGGAAACCACAATGATACTCATCGAATTCAATAGCTGCCCACAGCTCCCTAGAAAAGGAGCCCCCGTGGGGGACCCACAGTCCGATGGCAGGCAGTGCTCAAGCGAGGCGCCGGGGCTCCTGCCCTGCGGGCCAACCCTGCGTCACACGGCCTACAGAGGTGGCGTCTGGGTGGACGGAGACCAGGTGTTAAAGGGGACGCAGGACACGATGACCTGCGGGGGGGGGGGGGGTGTCCTGAAAACGACATTAATTGTAGCGGTCACTTTGGCAACACCCAGGGAGATCAGAACAACACACAGACTGCTGTGGCCCCTGAGCAAGGATGATGCTTGAATTCTCGATGCGCCTCATATTTTAAAAAAGAGAAAATGTTAATTGTAAGAACCGAGACGCAGAAAGGCGATGAATTCCAAGCTACATTTAAAATTCTGCTCAACAAAGGAAACCACAAGCAGGTTTTAAGGCAGGTGACAGGATGGAGAAGGTATTTGCAACGTGTGAAACCAACAAAGAGGTTCCCGTCTCGAGTTTCCAGAGCTCTCGAGGCGCGGCTTCTTGAAAGGCGCCGTCTCCAGCGACCAGCGGACGCGACCAGGCCGTCCACGGAGAGGGCGCCCACAACGCCGGCAAGCCGCTCGGGGAGGCTCAGATGCAGGGGTCGAAGTCCTGGGAACTAGGGGTGGGCTCGGCACCTGCCCACCTGGCACACCTGTGAGAGGTGCAGGACAAAGAGGGAGGCGCACAGCCGTGAAGGTGGCCGCTGGCTACACGTGGACCGGCAGGTGCCATCGGCCTGCTCCTGTGGGGACGTGTGTGCCCACGGCCCGAGAGCAGGGTCTCCGGAGGTGGCCAAGAGTCGGGGGCAGCCCGGGTGCCGGGTGGGGGACGTGGACGGGTACACACGTCAGACTGGGGACACCGTCTGCCGGACAGAGCAGCACTCGGCTGTGCACACGGCCTCGAGGGCGGGGCTTTAAAGCAGGACGGCGTGGGAAACACACATGCAGTGTGGCCGCCGCGGTCCCCAGACTCCCTTGGGTGCCGCAGGGCGCTCCCGGGCGCTACAAGGCAACTCGGGGTTCTGAGGGAAACGCAGGCACGCTCGGCCTGCCAGATGCCTCGGGGGGGTTTCCACGGAGCGCAGGCTCTCAGAAGCGGGTCCCACCGAGAAGCTGGTGCCACTGCAGCTGCTGAGACAAGCAGCCCGCCCAATGCCGGGCAAAAGCCACCAAGCCTCGGGACACCAGGTGGCAGTGAGTGGGCTGAAGGCTGGAAAAGGGGGGCAGAGCCCCACAGGGCCGGACACCCTATTAATATGTAAGTGTAGCTCTTTAAGAACTTTTTTCTTTTCAGTTTTTGTTATTGTTGCTTTTTTCTCCCCTTAAGTGATACCAAGTCATTAGGACCGAAATTCGTGTTGCTTGGCCCCAGTACACTGAACTGCTAGCTGTTTTCTTCAGCCGAGGGGCGTGAGAGGTGTTGAGTGGTACCAACCCCTGAACAAGAGGGCGGGGCCTCTGATTGGGGGTGCCAGCCAGTGAGACCTCAGACCCAGAGAGATGTGGGGGGGGGGTTGCTGGCTGACCCCCTGACCCCCCACACACCAGGGTCTCGGGGGCCACACAGTTGTCTCCATCACGTCCAGAGATCTGCAAAACCAAACTAAAAAGACCCGCCTGCACCCCCACGCTCACAGCCGTCGAGACGCACCCGTAACCCCGTCTGCGATGGAGCAGTGGATGACCTAACACGGCCCTCCACACCACGTAAGGTCCCCCAGCCTGGACAAGGACGGACATTCTGATGCCCACCGCGACACGGGTGGGCCTTGAGGAGGTCACACCGAGTGTCTGACCCTGGAGTGAGATCCATGGGGACAGAGTGGGGCTGCGGCTGGGGGTTCGGGTGCCAAGTGGCCGAGGTCAGACTGGGGAGAGGAGGAAGCTCCCGGAGGGTGCGGCAGGCTCTGCCGGGGGCAGGGCCAGCGCTCCCAGGCCCTGCCGGGCGCCCGCCCCACGGCTTCCAGAGAGATGTGGGGGCTCCAGTGGTTACAGAGGAGCCGAGACTCTGTTATCTGACTTCCTATTTCCTGTTCCTGGAGGTGCCTGTCCTTCGGTTTTGCTCGTTTTCTACACCCCCCCCCCCAAATGACAGTTCTGTGTTCTCTGCTTCTTCTTCTTCTTCTTTTTTAATTCTTAGAGAGAGAGGAGGAAGGGAGGGAAACATCAACTGGTTGCTTCTCGTGCCTGGACTAGAAATGGAACCAGCGGCCTTGCAGTCTGCAGGCTTGTGCTCAACCCTCTAAGCCACACACCAGCCAGAGTTCTGCACCAGCTCTTCATCAGCCACAAACCTGCTGCTCTGGCTGCTCGGCACTTTCTGTGCGGTCTTTCAAAGAGCAGAGCCTCGTAGTTGGGGAGTCTGATTTCCCTTGGCCTTAGGAAGCCGCTCCTCACAGAGCAGTGTCCTGCCTCCTGCAGGGCCCCCACCCCTGTGGGTCCCCCGCTGCAGCCCGCGGGAGACATGCAACGCTGACTGGCCCCCACCAGTGCAGGCTGCAGCTGTCCCACAGGCCTGGGTGGTGGGGCAGGGTGTCCCCTGGTGTCAGGCCTGGGCACCAGAGGACTCAGGCTGCCTGGGGCTGGGGGCAGTGGGGTTGCATGGACCCTTGGGGTAGAGAGAACAGGGAATCAGAGATGGCAGCCTATGTGGGTGCTGAGGGCCTGCCACCTGCCCACACCTGATTGGGTCCCGAGTGGCGAGGCGGCCAGACTTCAGACCCGGTGGGCAGGACAGGACTGCTGTCGCTCCGACACCGGGAGCCCTGCTCCCCATCCCTGCAGCCCCCGGGTGAGCCTGCACCCGGGGCCACCTCCCTCGTCTGGGCCTCTCAGGCCAGAGGCTGCAGTCCCAGGCACAGGCACTAGGGTGACCCAGACTGTAATGGCTGTGGGTCAGTTTGAGAAGTGACAGCTCCATTTACTCATTTAGGTTCCTAACAATCAGGGTCTCGAGGGCCGGTGGCTGTCCTGGCCGCCAGCAGTCCATACGGCCCAGGGCGCAGCAGGGGCACGGCTGCAGGGGGTCCAGGAGTGACCTCACAGGTCCCAAGGGTGCAGGTGGAGGATCAGGTCCCGTGTCCAGGGCCACAGCTGGAGCCAACAGGGAGTGACGGGACCCAGAGCTGCCGGGGCGGTGGTGCCGAGTCTCCAGGCCAGGCCAGTGGGCGCAGGCCCGGGGGACCCCCGGGGACTGGCCCAGGAGCACAGGCTCAGGGGTGCTCAGGGGAGGCCAAGCAGAGACCATCTGGCAGGAGGGGGTGGGCAGGAGACCCCGGGGGTGGGCGCGGCGCAGGCCCAAGCTGGCCAGTGGCAGCTGCAGGAGGCAGCCCTCCCACCAGCCATTTCACCGGCCCAGCGGCCACTGGGATTTGGGACGGGACTGTCCTGGGAAGAGGGGAGCCTGGAGAGGGGACAGGGCTGGGGCCGCCTGCACCTCCTGGGGGGCCGTTGTGGCAGCAGCCGAGGGCACACCCCCTGCACACAGACGGCTCTTTGTCAGGACTGAGCCCCGCTCGCTGAGCAGCCTCAGGGACAAAGCCCCTCTGTCCACGGTGGCCTCCCCCTCACCCCACACACCACCCCTCCCTCAGCTCCAGGAGCCCCCCACGCACATGCCAGGCTCGGGCGCACCCAGGGGGCACAATGACAGCCAGGATGAGGGACACAGAGGGCGTCCAGGGCAATGCCCTCCCCCAGGGCCCTGACGCCACCCTGTGCTGCAGGCCCTGCCCCGGCCAGGCGCCACTGCCAGGGTCTCCCTGCCACTCCCGCCCCCAGACAGCAACCTAAGAGTGAGGTGGAGGCGCAACGAGCAGCCCAGCCCCTGCAGGGTGGCCTCCACCTCTACTTCGGAGTCCCCTCTGGACCCTGAAAGCCCATAGCCACCTCACTGGACTTGCCATGACCTCCTGACCGGGGAATGTCTGGGTGGCTCTGCTGCTGCTGGCCTGGGCCGAGCTCTGTCCAAAGTGGGGCCGAACCCAGGGCCTGGAGGCTGGGTTGACCCTGTGGCCACTGAGCGTGGAATCTGCCCCTCTGAGGCCAGGCCAGGTCACAAGAGGTGTCCTCAGCGTCCAGGAGGCAGGATCCAGATGAGGCTGGGCAGGGCTCCCGCCAGCCTGGCCAGCTGCTGCTGACACTGGGCCTGGAGCTGGCGCAGCGTCTCCTCCAGGCAGGCCTCCCGGCTCTGCAGCACCCTGATCGCCTGCGCAGCCTGCAGGCCCGGGCCCGCTGGCACCCCAGCCTCGGTCCTCACCAGTCGGCAGGGCCCATGGGCCTGGGCCAGGTCGCCACCTCGCTCCCAGGCCTGCCGCAGGGCCACCAGCTCCTGACCCACAGCTTCCTGTGTGGCCCGCTGGGCAACGCTCCACTCCAGGCCCCGGCCTCCAACCTGCAATGGGAGAAGCAGTGACCTGGAGCCAAGCGCAGCCACATCCAGCCCGGGACTCTGACTTCAGGTCCCCTTGGCACTCACTCAGCCCTGACAGTGGCCCCTGCTGGCCCCACAGCCCCCACCCACACCGAGAGGGGCTTCCAGCCTGGACCCCTCAGCTCCCAGGGAGCAGAGGCCCACCCCACACCGGCTCAGAGGCCCGGCCTTTCCAGGCTCTAGTCCACCCTCAATGAGCCCTTGAACCCCGGGCAGCAGCCGTGGGTCCCCAGGGAACCACCCTGACCCTGAGCCCCACGGGCTCCCAACAAGGAAGCACCGAGGGGCCTGAGCTGTCACAAGGGCCAGCCTCGTTCCTGCCATCAAACCCCTGCAGACATCAGCTGTCCACACCAGGGCGGGGAGCAGACACGAACAGCAAGGACAGAGTGGGGTGGCCACGGGCCCCGAAGAGGCCCGCTGAAGACTTTAGGGAAAAACCGCGCCCACAGGTCCAGGTGCTTCCAAGGAGGAAGCCAGGAGCCCAGGCGCTTGCCTGCCCACCAGCCAGTGACACAGGCCACATGGGCAGGGGAGGGCAGGGAGGGGCTTCGAGGGGCTGGGGAGGGGGCCCTCCCTGCGCCCCCCTTCTCTGTCGGAGTCCGCCCACTCCAGATGAGCCCACATGAGCCCCGCTGTCGTCTCCCAACGCAAGCCAGCAGCCGGGCGCCCTCACCCTGGCCTCCCAGGCCGCCCGCCGGGCCTCCACCGCAGCCCGCAGCTCCTCCTGCAGGGCCCACAGCTGCCGCTCCAGCTCTTCAGCCCCAAGCTCACAGGGCCTGGGCACAGACGCAGGCTGTGGGGCCTCCGGGGGGCAGGATCCCAGGACCGTGTCCTGCAGAGGGAGACCCGAGTGAGGGCGGCACAGGCCGCAGCACTGCACGCACAGCCCAGCTCCTGACCGGGGGGGACAGAGGCCCAGGTCACACAGCCAGCTGGACAGCTAGTGTCACCCAGGCAGGCCTGCAGGCCAGGGGGCACAAAGGCCAGGACCCTGCAGGCCTCTGGGAAGTGTGAGCCTCCCCAGGAACCGGCAGGGTGCGAGGGGGACCACTGGACGTGTTGAAGGGGCCCCCAGACCCAGCACGGCAGGCCTGGGTGCAAGGCTGGCCCCAGGCCAGGCTGGGGTGTGGCCTTGGGGCTGCCGTGTCAGGGCCAGGGAAGAGGGGTGGGAGAGGGGAGGGGGCCAAGAATCCTGACCATCCAGGGCCAGAAGACCGCCTCCCGGTGCCGCCACTCCAGAGCAGCCTCCAGGCGTGCGTTCTCACTCTCCAGCCTCCGCAGCAGCTGCAACGCAAACCGGAGCCCAGGCTGAGGCAGGACTCCTAGGGCGCTCAGACCCCAGTGCGGGGACTCTGCCCAGCACCGCCCCTCCCTCTGGCCACTGTGCCCAGTCCCCTCGGCACAGCCCTGGCCCACCATCTCCCTGTGCCACAGGGCAGCCCTGCTCCACGCACAACCAGGCCTCTAAGCAGGTCTGTGGTCCCCCACACCAGCCCCAGCTGCAAGCCCCTCAGGGTCAGTGGTCAGCCCAGGTACTCCGATGTGGGACCTCTGTCCCACGCCCCTCACTGACTGGGAGCTGCACCCTGGAGGCTGCTGGGCTCTGGGGGAGGGGAACCCCAAGCCAGGGCAGAGGCTGTGCAGTGCCCAGTAGGGAAGTGATGGAGAAGACCCCCAACCGCCTCGCAGCCCTTAGTCACTACAGCCCTGCAGCACCCCGCCCAGCACGCAAGGCTGGCGCCCACAGATCCTGTGCCCCGAGAGCCCCGCGCCTGTGGACACTGCAGGAGCACATGTGCACCCAGGTGCCCCAGAGCTGGCTGATCGGTCACCACACACTCCGCACTCCCAGCCCATGCAGAGTGGCCCGTGGCATGACTGCCTGAGGGCCCACCACAAGCTGGGGAGGGGCGGTCCAGTCTCTATCCCCCCGGGCACCCCCAGGCTGGGCACCTGCTGGGGCTCCTCTCTGAACACTCAGCCAGGTACTGGCCATGGGCACGGCTCCTTTCAGAAGATGGAGGTCCTGGGCCCTCTGGGAACCCAGAAGCATGTGCTGAGGCTGGGACAAGTGTCCAGAACATGGCAGCCACCATGTGGCCAAACACAAGCTCGGCCAGGCCACCCCTCACAGGGGCCAGTGCACTCACCCCGAGCCAGGGGAGGGCCTCTGGTCTCTCTCCAATCCCGCACATCCCCAGCCCCACGGACAACCCAGGTGCTGGCCAGGCAGCTAGGTACCTGCTGCTGTAGCTGGAACCTGGTCAAGGGGCCGGACGGGGGTGGCCTTGAATAGCTGACTGAGGGCCCAGCCTAGCACACCACCAGTGTAAGTGGAGGCAGGCCTGCGGCGAGAACCAGCCTGCAGCCTGGGGGACCCACGGCCTGGGAGGGCTGAGACAGTCGGAGCGTGCAGCCCACATGCTCACATCACGGTTACATGTGTACACACATGCACACACGTGTGCACATGCACACTAGCCAAGAACAGTCCCACACGCCATGGGAAAGGGGGGCAGGTAGACACTGTGGAGGGGAAGGCCACAGCCCCTTCCCTCCCAAGGGCTGGGGCAGGGTGGGGCCCCAACATATGAGGAAAGGCTCAGCCAGCCACCACGGATCATTCCGGAAGCCTCTGAAAGCCTTCCCAGGAGAGCAGGCCCTGTGCGTGGGTGGTCCAAGCTCCCACCAGCTCCCCATCCAGAAGTCTCGAAAGGAAGCCAACCACAGCCTCTCAACTGGGCCACCCTGTCCGTGGCCCTGAGGCACTAACAGGCGAAGCCTCGGGGAGGAGGGAAGCCGCCCGCATCTGACCCGCCCACCACCCCGGGGACCAGGGACTGGGGACCGGGCAGCACTAGGCTGGAGCCGGAGCAGCCTCTGCTCTGCTAACGTGGGGACTGGGACAGCCAGCCGGGGGCTCACAAAGTCACCCTTAAAAGGGGACAGAGCCAAGGGCACCTCAGACACCCAGATGCCACCTTAGCACCTCCAGGGCCCAGACAGCCCTTCCCCGCCCAGGTGGGGCCCAGAGATGTCAGCCAGGGACACAGGCTCAGCGGGCATCCCTGCCTGGGCACCCGACCCCACAACGGAAGGCAGACGCCCTGTGAATGCACAGCTTGGGAGCTGGGGCCTGCTAGGGCAGGAAGCAGGGGCCACACCGGTCTCAGCACACCTCCCAGGCCAGGCAGTACCAGCCTCACAGTCTGGACAGGCCAGAGCCCAGCCCTCAGGGGACAGTAGCCCATCACCAGGTGACACCTGCAGGAGCTGGGACGCTGCAGTGCTCATTCTCAATTCCACCACCACCCTTGGCCCTGCCTGTGCAGGCCACCTGCGCACACAGCAGCCAGTCTGCACTGCGGAGGTGCCAGGCAGTCTGGGGCCGGAGAGGCCTCTGGATGCGTGCCTGTCCCCCACACCAGCAAGGTGCTGGGCTTGGCAAACATGAAGGGTGCAAAACCAGGCCCTCCCTCGGCCCCTCCCACCCCAGCCAACCAGCCCTCACCTGCCGGCCACTCTCAGGGTCCCTGAGCAGCTCCGTTTCGGCAACAGACAGGTGGCCCAGGCGGCGGTCACTGTGGCAGCCTCGAGTGTACCAGTGGATCTAAAATGGGCAGCACAGAGCCGGGCTGAGCCAGGGCCTTCAGAGCCACCTTACAGATGAGGGTACAGGCGCAGAGGTGCAGCTGGCCACAGCAGTCCAGGACAGGACGGCCCTTAGCCCCTGGGGACTAGCCCCAAGCCGGCCAGAGGCCCTGGGGGTGGATAAGCTCAGCAGTCCAGCAGGGCCAGCAGTGGAATACAGAGCAATCTGCCTGGGCCCGGGGGGCGGAGAGGGCTCCCCAGCCAGGTGAGCCTGCAGGTGGCAAGCAGGTTAACATTGTGGCACGGCCCAAGCAGCAGGAGCTGAGGCCAGGAAAGAGGAAATGAGAAGTTCTAGGAAAGACCAGCCAAGCAGAAGACCCTGTGCCGGAGGCAGTGACGTGGGCTGGAGGGGTCCGGGCACCTAGGAGCCCTGCACTGGAAGGAGCCCCAGGCCGCCTGCCCAGGCACCTCTTGGCCCAGACCTTGCACTGGGCCTGTGGAGGGACACCTGTACCCGCCAGCCAAGTGCCATCGGCTCTCAGAACACACAGGAGCTGCCCACTGCTCACCAGCCCGTACGCAGGGCACAGAGGATGGGGTGCCCAGGCAGTGACTCCCCCAAGGCATGGACCCTGATCCACTGCTCAGTGACACAGAACCTGAGGCCTATAGGGACTTCTGAGGACAGAAAGGTCAAGCCCACAGGCGATGCCGGCTCCACCTGCCCTAAGCCCCCTCCTGGACCACCTGGAGCCCTGAGCTCAGGCTTCTCGCCACCTCAGGGCAGTGCCCCACAAGTCACTCCCAGCCAGGACTGGGAGGCCTATGTCCAGCCAAATGCCAAGGCCACAGCCCTTGCTGGACAAGCCACATGCAGCAAGCAGCAGCCTGACAGCCGGGAGTAGGAGGGCAGCTGCCGCTGGATGGAGGGTTCTCAAGGGCACTACCTTGCCCAGGAGGGCACACTGCTCCTGCTGACTGGCCATCAGGGTTCGCCACCGGAACCGCAGCTTTCCCATCAGCCACTGCAGGTGGCGGGCGTCCACGGGGCCATCTGCTTCCGCTCTTGGTGCAGGCAGGCCTGGGCTGGCCAGGATGTCACACTGGAGAGGGAACGAGGGTCAGGCCCTGCTCCCACCCACGGCAGAGACCCCAAAAGGGAGAAGAGTAGGGAGAGAGAGAGAGCCATGGGGTCCCGAGGGTGCCAGGGGAAGGGTCGGGGACAGAGCTGTGGGCACACCCCCTGCTTGCCCAGAAGGGCAGGCAGGGAGAGCAGGGGCTAGGGAGCCGGACAGGGAGGCCAGTGGAGGCCCAGCCTCCATGCCCTCGCTGGGACTGCAGGATGACAACACTGACCCCCACAGCGCTGTCCTGAGGGCGGCCAGGCCTGTCTTCGCGGGTCTGGCAGGCCGCGCCCAGGGTCTCGGGTCCACGGCTGGGACTGGCCCGCTCCCACCACACACCCACCTCACACACAGGCATCTCGTCGCCCAGCTGCACGCGGGTCTGGGCCAGCAGCCGCTCTGGCAGGGGCTGGCGGGCCAGGAGCCAGGAAAGAGCCAGGAGCAGCTCGCGGCTGCCCCGGGAACCGTCCTCGGGAAGCTGAGCGAGCCCCTGCCGGGGGTAGCCCTGGGAGAGCAGCTCCGACTTCACCCAGCGGGCTTGGGCCTCTGGGGGTAAGAGACTGAGCGGCTCAGGGAACTACCTACTGGAAGGGACCCCCGCCACGACTCCCAAAAAGTGGCCCCGAGGTCGTTGGGGCTTAACCAGGACGTAAAGGTGGGCGAGGCTTGTGCGGTGGGAGGGGCCAGAGGCTATGGGGGCGGGACTTACCGGAGGCCTGGGCTGACGGGAGGGGCTTGGGAAGGTGGACTGGGCCAGAGCCACCACCTAGGGAGCCCCGGAAGCAGGTCCCGCTGGGGCGGGGCTTACATGGGTGGGCGTGGCCAGGCCATCCGAACGGGGGTTCTACGGAAGGATTGGGGTGCCCAGAGTGGGCGCAGACAGCGCAGAGTGTCGTATAGAGCCCACGGGCGCCGGGCTTACCCGGGGCGGGGGAGGCCGGGGCGCCGCCAGCCCGCAACTGCGAGAGCACACAGAAGAGCAGCCGCCAGAGCGCCGGGGCCTGAGGGTGAAAGGGGGAAGCCGTCAGCAGGCCCCGCTGCCTCCCTGCGGGGTCCCAGCGGGCCTGGACGCCTGCCCTGCGCGCCTCACCGCCTCCGGTACGGTCGAACTTGGCGCGGCGAAACGTCTCGGGGCTGGGACCGCCGGGCAGCGTCCGACTCAGCGAGGCGATGGCCTCGGGCAAGGCCCCCGCCCCACCCGCCCGGTCTACCCGGCGCCGCCGCCGCCCCATTCAGCCGGCAGCCGGCACCCGCCTCGCTCGATCGCACGGCACGGCCGACGGGCCCGCCCCCGTCCTATTCCCGCGCCTGTGCTGCCACTGCTGCGTCCGCGCGCTCTCTCCGCTTGGATTGGGCCACGCCTCCGACCCCGGCCCAATGAGCGGCGCCTCGGGCGAGGGAGTGCAGCCCGTCGTGTCCGCTGCGGAGGCACTTCCGGCCTAGCGGGGACCAATGGCGGCAAGAGCTCCGACGGAGTCCGCTCTGTGCTGACCAATTGCGGCGACACTCGACACTATAGACTCCACCAATCAGCGTCTTACCCCTTGCACCGAGCGGTAGCCTAGCCACTGCGGGAAGGTCTGCGCCCGCGCTCGGGAGCCCTTGCAACCCGGAGGTTCGCGTAAATGGGCACCACGGACCCAGCCAGCGACCCTCCACCTCCGCGATGCCCTTTCCGGCCTGGCCGCCAGGGGTCGCCCGGACGCTGCAGCGCGCACGAGGACTGGGACGCCGGGGCCACCGCCTGGGCGCGGAGGACGGCCCCGGACAGCTCAGCCCCGCCGCACGGGGGCGAGAGGCCCCTCGGGGAAGGCCAGCGACTCGCCCCACCATAACCTACATGTACAGACTTCCCGGGCCCAGTCCATTCTCTGTACTGCCAGCCCGCCCAGCCTGCCTCTGTCCTGCACCCTTAGTCTCTCCGTCCCACCGTTAAAGAGACAGTCTTTGAAAGAACATACGGAAAACTGTTTGGAGGCTCTCAGAATTAGATACAGATTTACCCTACAGTGCCAGTATCGGAACGCACGAGAACTGTGTTCACCTACACGGAAGTGCACAACAGCTTTGTTGATGGCAGCCCAAAACGAAACAAGACCACGTGCCCAGCAGTAAACCCATCCAGGGGGCGGTGGTCAGCAGCAGCCACGCACCACTGCCACGTGCTGCTGGTTGGTTGCAGCTCGGACAGGGAAGAAGCCGGTCTGTGCACCGTATCTAGGAAATACAGAAAAGCCATCTGTAGGAACAGAAAGCAGATTCCATGGCCTGGAAAGAGTCCAGGACGGGGACGGGGGGACTCTCGTGAGTGCCCAGAGTGGTCTAGAACTGGCCTGTGGCAGCAGAAGTGCGTGAACTTGTTGCAGTAATTAAATGTGCGCAGGTGAAGTTTATGGAATGTAAATTACACCTCGAAGCTGTAAAGAAGACAGAGCGTGGGCAGAGGAGTGGAAGAGAGAGAGAGAGAAGAAGGAAGTCAGTCCTGGACCCCAACCTTCCCCAGCCCCAGCCAAGCCCACAGGAAATGCAGTCACACCAGACCCCATCTTCCTCCCAGCCCTCACCTTTGCTCACCTGCCTCTCTGTCAGGCAAAGCCAGCTCCTCATCCATGTGTCCCCCATAACCAACCTCTTCCTTCCCCCAGCCTCCACCACAGGTGCCCCTGGATCCCCTGCCCCAGCACCCCCACCTAGAGTGGGCATTCTCGTGTGCATGTCCTCCCCTGCGCCGCAGGGGCAGCCCCTACTGGCACACACCCTCACCAGTACAGGGGCGTTGCTGTCTGTTCCCCCAGCCCCCACTACCAGTTCCCTCCCACGTCCATCTTCTGCTCAGGCTGGGAAGAACAGGCCTCCAGTCTGGCCCTGCCTTCTGGCTGCCCAGCAGCTCAAAGGTCTTTCTGGCCACCCTCCTGTGGCCTTCAGAATAAAACCACTTTCCTTAGCTCACCCGATGGCTCCTGATGTTGGGTCTGGAAGCCTGTCCGGACTTTGTGCCTGCTGGGTCTTCCCCCTGGAGTGCTTTCCTCCCCACCTGAGGCCTGGGCAGACCCACTCCTCCTGCAGGCCGCCTCTCTTCTCACTCACCCCAAATCTCCGCCCCCCACCCCACCCCCTGGGCTGGGAGGGCCTCTGTCACCCGTCCTGGCAGCTCAGGGCTGCTTCCCTGTGCGCTTACTGTGTCCCCCGGCCCAGCCCACTACTGTGCACGGAGAACCCCACCCTCACCGTAGCGCCTCTGCTCCCTCCTCCCTGCCCTTCCCCACCTGCACCAGGGGCACTCTAGCTCCCACCTCATGGGACTCAGTGAGTCCCCATCTTTCTCTGACACAGAGCCAACACTGCATGCTGCCCTTTAGCCTCCCACAGCCTGCCCAGCTCAGGCCTGCAGAGCCCCCACCACAGCCCTGGGGCAGGGCCAAGACCACATGCCAAGCTGAGATGACCTCTCTTCGCTCCTTAGGTCAGCAGAGAGCTGGGAGGGTGATGTCTGCTGGGCCACAGGGCAAGTGGCCAGTGGGGGACATGGGGAGGGCTCAGAAGGTGGCCAAGTCTGCAGCTGCTGCCCAAAGTGTCACAGGAGTTTCGGGAAGCCCCCGCATCTCCACAGGGCCTGTCCTCAAATGCCCCGTTTAGGCAGCCAGCCACTGAGTAGTCCCTGGGCCCAGGGTGGGGTCAAAGAAGGGGCAGTGGTGTCCAGGCAGACGCCCTTGCTGAAGCACAGCTGGCCAGGTCGGTGGGATGGGCTGAGGATGGGGGCTAAGTTGGAGTGGCAGGAAGTGGGGAGGGCAGTGGAGGACTTCCCGCCACAGCTCCCCTAAAGCTCAAAAACGGAACCAGCATGAGTTCAGCTGATTCACCCTGTGGCTGACCCTCTGGCTCCTGCCCTTGTGGCCTGGTGTTCCCACTGACCCATGGGCCTTCCCCTCGCCCAACGGGACTGGGGCACCTTTGGGCCCAGGGGCTGGAGAGCTGAGCTTCCATGGGGCTGTCCGGGGTAGCCAGGGCACTTCCATGCAGAGGGGGCTGCAGCCTGTGGTGGGCCCCCGGTGTAAGGTCTGGCCTCAGGACCCCCACTGCAGCTCCCCTCAACCACTCCCCCAGCAAGACACACACAGGCAGGTCTTCCCAGCAGTGGGTTTATTGAGGGCGTGAGGGGCTACAGGGGAGCCCGAAGTGCCTGGAGTTAAGGCTGGGCACCACCAGCCTGGAGGGGCAGTGGTCCAGCAGGCCGGGGATGGGGTCGCCACAACCTGCACAAAGAGACAGGGACAGAGGTAAGTGCAGGCCTCCCTCAGGACGGGTTGGGGAAGCCCATCCTGAGGGCCAGCGAGCGGGCTAGGCGGTGCCTAGCGGGTGGGGGAGGGGTGCACCTGGGTCTACTTGAAGGTGTGACTCTCAGCTCCGCCTCGCCCGAAGCCTACGGAGAAAACAGTGGGCAGGTCAGGGGCGGCCAAGGCCAGCGGCAGGTCGGGCCAGGCTGCGCAAGGAGGGAGCGTACCTTTGGGCCCGAACATGGCGGCATAGCAGGGGTGGTTGCAGTAGGGCTTGCCCTCGTGCTGCGGAGAGAGGGGCCGTGAGGGGCTGTCCCCCCCCCCCCGCCCCCGCTGCCCCCCAGGCCCCCCCCTACCTCAGCGTGGCCCCCTGAGGTCAGTGTCTTCCCACACTTCTCGCACTTCAGACACGGCCGGTGCCAGTCCTTCCCCAGGGACGTCACCCGCTCGGCTGCAGACAGACAGACAGACAGGGCCCCATGGGACACCGCTCTGGGGACACAGAGCACACACACCCACCTTCCCCCACCACCTCTCCCCAGGGCCTTCCCACCCATGCCTGGTGGCCCCAGCACAGGCTCCCACGCCTTTATACCTCCGGTACCCTGGCTGAATCCAATCAAATAAGCGGGAGGGGGCGCTAGCCCTGGGCCGAGGACTGGGGTCCCAGTCAGGAGGGCCTGGCTACCAGATTAAGTCCTGGGGACTCTGCACCGGTCACTGGGAGGGGGATTGCAGGGAGCCCTCTCTGTGGCCGGGTCGGGGTGGGTGGGCTTCCCACTTCCTCCTGCATCTCCTGTGGGTGGGACCCGGGGCGCGGGGCAGGAACGCGGTGCCCGGGAGCAAAGCGCGCCTGGGATAGCGCCCCGGGCACCGGTTTCCGCGTCTGTTTTTACTTAGCGCTGGGAGGGGCGACGGGAGCCCTGCGTCCTTTCCTGCCCAGCGGGGTCCCCGCCCAGGGCGCGCCCAGGAGGAGGAGGCGGGAGAGACGGGGACCTAGAGACAGGGAGACCCGGAGACGGAAAGCCCACCCGACGCAAGGGTCCCAACCCGCATATCCATAGTTGCGTGCAGGGCTGAAGTTTCCGCTCCCGGGTCGGTTTCCCGGGTCCCCAGGCGCCCCCACCCAGAGCGACCTCCACCAGGTTTCCCCGGGGCTCGGAGCACCGCGGTTCGTCCAGGAATGGGCCAGAGTTCGCTCACCGAAGTACACCTCCTTCTCACACTTGGGGCACTTGGGCATAGCGGCGCTGGGTCTGGTACGGACGGCGGAGCAGGAACAGACAGCAGCACTGGACTGGGTGGGACCCGCCGGGTGCGCGCCTTTCAGGGAAGCTGGGACCCCGCCTCTTAGAGGCCCGCCCCACGCACCCCGCCCCCCCTTCTGACACTTGACCCGAGGACCTGGGCTCCAGATCAGGAGACCGAGAGTGGCCCATCTGGAATCCACCCTCGCTTCGAGGCAGGCCCTGGGGCTGGCCGACCACTAAGTAGTGGCTGGGGGTGCGCTGGGGACCCGCGGGGACTCACTGAAGGGCGGGGCTGCTCAGGCGGCTCCAGCCCCACCCCTCGCCCAGGGGTGTGGAGCACCGGGGTCCAGGATGTGCGGAAG
Source organism: Phyllostomus discolor (assembly GCF_004126475.2). NCBI lineage: Eukaryota > Metazoa > Chordata > Mammalia > Chiroptera > Phyllostomidae > Phyllostomus > Phyllostomus discolor. The sequence continues at coordinate 218,330,485 of NC_040903.2, read as the reverse complement.
GGGCTCCCCAGGAGCAGGAAGGCTTGCTCCCCCCCATATGCTGGAGCCCCCTGGGAGACAGGCTGGAGTGGGGGAAGGGACAGCTCACCTCTAAAATGCAAATAGATGCAAACAGCCTGAGACACAACCCCACCCACTCTGACCCGGCCGTCCCCTGGGTTTGGGATGGGGAACAGGACCAAGGGAGTCTCAGCCTGGTAACCCCCCAAGAATTCCCCTCAAGCCTTCACACTCGGGACATCCCAGGCTCGGTGAGCCCCCCACCCCCACACCTCTGGGAAACCAAGTGGACCACAGTGGGAACACCCCCAGGGCCACGAGGAACTCGAGATGGGTTGCCCCCTCCCTTTTCGGGACAGCAATTCCTGGAGTCTCTGCAGGGATGGTGAGGAGCCACGCCCCAGCTGTTTCCAGAGGCGGGCTCCTTATCTTTGGGGAGGCGTCTATGGTGCAATGTGGTCCAAGTTCGCTGCCCGGGACAGCGGCTGGCCCGCGCCTCCCGGTGCCAGGCAGAGGCCTTGGGAACCACCCACCCTAGGAATGGGGTGGGCCCAGGGGGCTGGCGCTGGGCTACGGGGTCCCGAGCCATCCTGCTACCGCCAGCAGGAGAGTACAGACTGGAGACACTGGTACAGCCCTCCCCCCTCGCCCCACCCCCCAGGGAATCCCTGCTCTAACCCTCCTCACTCCTGGTCAGGGTCACTTAGCCCCACCCTCTCTGTGCCCGGGAGAAGGGGCTGTCCCACCTCTACCCAGAGTGCCACACCCAGTTTGGTGGCCTCACCAGCACCTAAGCGTCAGCCCTCCCTCCTGCCCCGTTGTCCACAGTCCCGCCCTCCAGCCTCCATGGTTACCAGCGACGTCTTCTCCCCTCTACACACCCGTCTTGACAAACACCTCACCTCTGGGCCTGTCCAGGCCTTGTCCCCATGGAGGACCCTCCTCCCACAGGGCGCAGGGCTCCTGGCCTCCCCATGCTCACCCTCAGCCCTGGCAACACCCAGTGACCCCCACCTCACCCTCCCTGAAGACCACCTTCCCGTCCCCCGCCCTACAGCCTGGTCTGGGATACAGAGGGAACCATGGGTGGCCCCGTTTCAACACCCCCCACCAACCCCAGGAGGCTGGCTTGGGGGAGGGCAGGCACTCCCAGGGTGCAAGGGTGACAGAGGCCCCACCCCAGAGCCTACTGCCAGTGCGGGTGCCACACCGGACTCCAGGCCCCTCTCCCCACACCCCTCTGCCCTGAGACCCCCTCGCTGAGGCCACAGTTCTGCCTCCTCTGGGACTCTGCCAGTCCAGGGTCCTGGGACCCTCAGTGGCTGGCTGCCCACTGCCCTCGAGAGTGGGGTGCATGCCCTGCCCTGGCGGAACCCCCAGTGTCTCAGTCACCCACACCAGCCCGCACCCCCCCTGGGAGTCTGACAGCCACAGTCACTTCCGGGCTGCTGCCCTCTTGCTGGCACTGGGACACCTCGCTATGGTTTCTGGAGCAAAGGCCCCCCGCCCAGCCCGACCCCCCCACGAACCCTCCCCCCCACTGCTCTGGGTCCTCCTGGCCTGAGCCAGATGCAGCTGCCGCAGGGCGGGCCCTGACTTCCCTCATCTCCTGGCTCCGATCTGGGAGAGAGCAGGAGAGAGAGGAAGGAGGCCAGTGGTGATGGGGGGCAGGGCAGGGCCCAGGAAGGCTGGGGGGTAGACGTGGAGTGGCTGCCCCCTGGCACACACACTGCCTGTGGTTCCAGGGAAGGCCTGCCCTGGCCGGTGTGCTGGGCGGAGGCCCGGAGCACGGGGGCAGGCTGCCTCCAGAAGGGCCCGGGAGGGGCAGGACCGGCACTCTCCCATGCCTGTGTGTGTCCCTGGGCCTGCGGGCGCACCCAAGTGCAGGCACACCCAAGATGCAGCCACCTGGGCATCTGCATCTCTCGGGGGTGGGCACAAGGCTCCTCTCAGGGCACTTGGTCTCCCATGCCGCTGTCCAGCTCACCCCCGCCCACTCCAGAGCTCAGGGCAGCCGGGCAGGGAGCTGTAGGTTCTCCCCTCCCCCACCCTCCTTCACACGAGGACTCCAGCCTCGCCCTGTGGGGATGCCCCCTAGCCATGGAAAACCAAAAACCTGGTGAGAAAATCCTTCCCAGTCTTTTCTGCTGTTATTGCCCGTTGCTATGGTTACACTGTGGGTTTTGCGGAGGAGGATGCCAAAGGGGGCCAAGGGTCATAGGCCTCGCCCTCTGGTTGGTACACAGCAGGGTTTTTCCACTCAACTCACACACCCTTGCACACACGCGTGCACACACACTCCCTTGAACCCTCCCCCAAAGCTCCAGCCACAGACTGGGGTGCCCCTCCAACTCTCCTGAGGCCCCCACCTGTCCCACCTGCTCATGGGCTGGGGACACCTTATCAGCTGCAGCTCCCCAGCACCTGGGGCCATGGGTGACAGCTTCTGCCTCCCCCCAGGCTCTATGTCCGGGCGCCCCACCTGCAGCCCGAACAGCAGCTCTGACAGCATCCCTGAGACCTGGGCCCCACCGGCTGCAAGGCCTCCCGCTTCCATCAGCATGCCTGGCCCAGGGTGCACTTGTGGGGGAGGGGTGCTGGCCTGCACCACGTCTACCTGCCTCAGGATGGCTGGGTCAGCTGGGACCTTGTCCGGCCCTCCACCCCTGACCCCACTCGAGTGGGCTGCTGTGGGGAACTGTTGCAGGAACAAATGACTCCCAGGGACACACCAGACCCCCTCATAGACCCCAAGGTGCAGCCCCCAACCTTGCCCCCCAGTGCTGCCAGCACCAGCCAGCAGGCCCTGCCTGGGGCCTTGTCTGCAGTGGGAGGGACAGGGTGGCCAGAAGCAGCCGGCTGCTTGCCCCGGGCTGCTTCTGTGCCCAGAACACCCCACCTGCACCAGCACAGCACCAGGGTGCCTGGGGCCCTGAGACGGGGGCAGCCCGATGCAGGGTCCTGGGTGCGCAGCCAAAGCCGCCTCCCTCTGCTAACTCTTCCCTCTCAAAGCCCCACACCCTGACTCCCACCCAGGCTCGGTGGGGGCTAAGAAGGGAACCAGGCAGGACCCTGCCTCACAGGTTTCTGGACAGGCCCAGGTGCATCTTGCAGTGGCAGGGTTGGCCCTAGTGACCTCTGAGGAATCTGCCCCCAGGGGCCGCCCGCCCCCACCAGGGAGGTTTTGCTCCTGGGGCTCCAGCCTCCTTGCAGACTGAGGCACGTGCTCTGACCTCTCCCGTGACGCCCACACCCAGCGCCCCACCCAGGCCTTCAGGTCAGCTCCTCGGAGCGAGGAGCCAAGGGGTGTGTTCAGGGGTAAGACTGTCCCCCCCTGGGGCTGGAGGCTGGCTGGGCCTGTCCCCTGCTCTTGCACACAGGTGCCCTGAGTGTCAACATGTGCCCCAGGGCGAGCCAGCAACGGCTGAGCCTGGACACCAGAGCAGCTCCCTCCTCAGGCCCCAGCCTGCCTGCCCTGCCCCCAGGCCTGGCAGACTGAGGGACGCACAGACATTCCCAGGGCCTATTTTCAGCAGCTGGTCTCCCGGGAACCCCTGTCTGCCCCAAGGTCTGGTCCCAGGGTGGGCCTGCTGGGCCCAAGGCCGCTCCTGGCGCTGCGGCCTGGGGGAAGGGACAGACTCTGCCCTTTCCCAGAAGGGCTCTGCCCACCAGGGCCCAGGTGGGAGGAAGGCTCCTCCCCTCCTCTCCAGGGTGCTGCAGAAGGCTGGGCCACCACAGCCTTATGCTCCCTCCCTCTGCCAGCCAGCCTGGGGTCCACAGTCAGGCCAGATGGAGTTCCCTGGCCCCCTGCCCCAGCCTCCTTGCAGTTGAGCACGGTTCCAGGAATCCCTGTAACCTGGAGCCAAAGCCCAGGCAAAACTGCCTCGAATTCCAGCCTCACCAGCCCAGCTGCTAGGCCTGTTCACCGACCCTGAGCTTCACCGGCCCCCCACCCCCCTCCCACCTCCGAAGTCTCCGAAGTGTGTTGCGCACACCTGAGCCCTGGAGGCCTGCTAGTCCTCGACCTGCCCTGCCCTCAGGGTCGTTGGCAATCAGCCCCACCCCCCACCACGGCCACAGCCGATGGGCAGTGCGCCGGTGCTCTGACCCAGGGACTGGAGGGGGTCAGGCTTCCCCTTTCAGCCCTAAAGATCAGGGAGGCAAGTCTGAGCCAGACCGGGTCCACAGGGAGCCTCCGGCAGGGCAGCGGCTGCAAGGAGGATCTGGGCCTCAGGATGTGGCAGTGGGGGCAGCAGCCAGGGCCCCACCGGCCCAGGTCACAGCTGGGGGGCAGCAGGGCCTTGGAGGGGCCAGGAATCTTGGAAAGACTGGACCAATGGGAGACGGGGGCCGTTTGGGGAGTCTTGGGAGTTGGGCGTAGTCCTGAGGGGGCCCAGTGAGGTGGTCAGATGGCATTTCTGAGCCGCCCCACTGGCTGGGCAGGAGAAGGAGGTACACCTGGGACGCGGACGTCCTTTTCCCCCACCCTCACCTTGCATCTTGCTGATGCGTCCCGGGCTGCGGGAGCCAGGGGAAGCACCTGGCTCCTGTGTGTTTGTGGGGGGCGCTCCTGGAGCTGATGGCCCCGAGGGAGCCCGGACGGCGCAGGGGTCACCGCAGCCCCCCCGCCCCTCGCGCCCCGCGAGGCTGAGCTGAGACCGACAGTAGCGGCACCGCCCTGGTTTCCATAACAATCCCTAGGAAACAAACACGGCGGCGCGTCACCCTCAGCCCGCAGGAAATGGGGCGCGCCCTCCCCCGCCAGACCCTGGGCGGGACGGGACGGTGAGGGGGGAGGTGGGCAGCGCGCGCGCTCAGCGCCCAAGCAGAGCCCGACCGGTCCTCGGTCCAGGCGACCAGTGCACCCCTCACCCCTGCCAGGCCGGGAGGGGCCTTCCACTAGGCCCTGCCCCTCCGGCGTAGGCGGCTGGGCGCGCCGCTCCCGACGTCTCCTCCCCACATAGTTTCCACTGGAGGCTCCCGGGGGAGGGGCCGGGCTCTGCCCTCCGCAGCCCCCACCCCCCAGAGGACAGGAATTTCCTATCCAACACTAGGAGCCCGCCCCCGGGGCAGCGACGGTGGCGCTCCGGGAAGTCTGAGTTCTCCCACAGCGACCCCCATCTGGGGTCTTCGGCCTGGCAGGGGGTGGGGATGAGGAGGGGAGCGGCCCCAGCCCCTCCTCTGAGCACGCGTCGGCGCCCCTGCCTGCCCGGGACTCTGCCGGGGTTGGGGACTGGGGGCCCTGGGGGTACCTGCTAGGCGTCCCCGGCATGCCGGCCGGCCCGCCCTTCCTGTGCCGGCCGCATTGCCGGGTGGGAGGAGACGCTGGGTGCCCGGCTGGGCGGCCCGGCCGGGACGGACACCGGAGCCGGTCGCTCCACCCCCCAGGGACACGGATGGCTGCTCGTCCGACAAAGGGCCCGGCGTCAGGTTCAGCTGTGCCTGAGCTGGCTGACTGGAAGGGGAGCGGGGGCCGTGCCAAAGGTTGGGGTGCAGGACCCAGGAGCCGACTGCTCCTCAGGCTCCAGGGAGGGTGAGGCCTCGGGAGACCCGGTGTTGGGGACGGGCCAGGACCGGGGAGGTGTGCGCGGTTCCGCCTCCGGGCGCCGAGTGGAAGGCAAGGTGCGCCCTCTGGCGGGCGACCGGGGAACAGCAGATAAAGGAAGGCGGCCGCGAGAAAGGGGCCCCTAGGAGCTCCCAAGGGGTCCAGGTTGAAAGGGCGAAGGCTAGACCACGCGGGGAGGTCGCGGACCACAGCCATTACCACTGCAACCGCAGATTCAGGGACGCCGGTTGGGCAGGAGCGCCCGACAGTGGGACACGCAAGCCCCACCCTCCATCTGCCCACCTTTTCTCTACCTGGGCCACCTCATTGCCAGCCCTACAGACAAAAGCCCCAGCAGAGCCCCAGCAGTCTTGGTCTGACCACATCCTCCCCCTTCGGGCCCTCCGGACTTCCAGGCTCAGTCCTGGGCTGAAGGCCCACTTCACGCCTCCACCCTTCAGCTCCCACCCTGCAGAGTCCCCTCCTCCGGTCAGCGGCCTCTTCCCCGAGTGGCACGCCCTCTGCCACATTGCCAAGGCTGACCCCCTCAGGCACCCGTGGATGTGGGGTGGACCAGGAGTCTCCGGAACCTGGTGCCCAGGGCTGGCACTCCCTGGTCCAGGCTCCAGAGGCAGGTGACTTCAGTGCAACGCCAGCCCTGCCCCTCTTTGGGACCCCACCCCCACCTCTGTGGCCCCTCTCCGCTGCCCACCAGCCTCTGGGAGGCACCGCAGCCTAAGACAGAGCCTTGCTCCCACCACCACCAGCCTTGGGAATGGGAGCTGGCCCCTGCCCCTGGACAGCGGGCCCAGGTGTGTTGAGAGGATCTGTGGATGAGACAGAGAGCCCCCCCCCCCCCCGGGCCTCCCGTCCTGGCCTCCCACAACCAGACACAGAGCTGCGTTCTGCAATCCTCCAACGCTTTACTGACTGACAGCAAAAACCTGGTGAACCACTCCGGGGTCGGGCAGTGGGCGGGGCTTGCAGGGCAGCGTGAAAAGGCAGAGGGCCCCTCCAGGGACACTGGTGCGTGAGGCTGTGGCCAGCTGTGGCCAGGACAGCAGAGAGAGATAAATAACACTGGGCAGGCGTGAGGCAGCAGGAGAGGGGGAGCGGGCGGCCACCTCAGAGAGGGACCCAGCGGGGCCACAGACACACAGACATGGAGACACGTGGGGTCAGGGAGGCACAAGGACAAAAGGGCGTATAACAGTGATGGGACACAAAGGCAGACACACCGAGAGAGACAGGGATGGGTGGGTCTCTCTGAAGATGCCCCCGTGGTGTCTCCCTCCCCCGACAGGCAGGCCTTGGACTCCCAGGCAGGATGTGCTGAGGCTGGGCGGGGCTGGGCAGCTGCTCGCTCTCACCACGGGCCGAGCAGTGGGCCGGGAGGCGGGGGCCTAGGGCTGAACTTTGCCCTCAGGGTCCCTGTCGTAGATGTAGCTGCCCACGGCTCCAGTGTTCACTCCTGCGGGGAAAGGCGGCCGAAAGGGTAGGGGGGTGTGGGGAGGGGGCGGGGGCACCTGGTTCCCCACCCGCCTGGCCATACTCACCCTTGGGTCCGAAGAGTATGCCATAGCAGGGCTTGTGGCAGTAAGGCTGGCCATCGTGCTGGGGGCGGGATGGGGGTGAGGTGGGGGTCCACAGGCTCTCTGGTCCCCACTCCCCTGGTGCATTCCTCCTTGTCCACATGCCTGCCTCCCTCCCTCCGAGTCCTCAACTCCCAGAGCCAGGGCCAGCCCACTCACCTGGAGAGGGGGGATGGGGCACAGCCTACACGTGGCACCCCACAGCCTCTACTCTGGCCACTAGGGGGCAGCCACCCTCGCTCTTGGAACCTTGGGAGCAGCTTGTCCCCATCAGAGCCCCTTCCACGCCCCTCGGTGCTCCCGTCCCCCAAGGGGCGCCCTCACCTCCGCATGCCCACCCGGCGTCAGTGTCTTCCCGCAGCGCTCACAGCGCAGGCATGGCCGGTGCCAGTCCTTGCCCAGAGACGTCACCTTCTCGGCTGGGAAGGGGGAGAGAGCCACGGTGATGCCCAGGCCCTGGCGGCCCCTCCCCCAGGCTGGGGCTGGATGGGTCACTCACCGAAGTAGACCCTCTTGTTGCAGCGAGGACACATGTTGGGTTCCCCGGTGAACGTGGTGACACTGGAGGCTGGGGTCAGGGGTGGAGAAGGGTCAGGGGGGCCAAGGGACTCCCACACCACCCCCTGACACACAGAGCCCAGCCCACCTTTGCTGGGCCCCTTTGGGGGGCCACTCGCCTTCCGATCCTCAGTTCGGGCCACAGGGACCTCGATGGGGCCAGTGACCTGTGGTCCCTCTGAGGGAGGTTTCTCGTAGATGTAGGAGCCGGCACCTCCGATGTTCACGCCTGCAGGGCGGCAGGGGCCATCGGGCGGGTGGCCAGCAGCGCGGCCCACACCCAGGCCTCATCCCTCACCCTGCTTCCCAGAAAACGGCCCTCCACAGCCCATTCTACGGAGTCAGGGCCCCGCTGCCGAGGGCACCATGGGCTGGGGTGCAGTTCTGGGAAGGGCATGGAGCAAAGGGGTCGGGGCACCCTCAGGCCCCACTCCTCCCTGGCAACCAGGGCCCATCAGGCTGGGGGGCCGGCCCCAAGCTCACCTTTGGGTCCAAACAGAGTGGCATAGCAGGGCTTGTGGCAGAAAGGTTTCCCGTCATGCTAGGCAGAAGGGCACAAGGCAAAGGGTGAGGGCTCGCACCGGGCTCTCTGCACCTCCTCCCTGCCTGCGGGGGCAGCGGTGCCACGCAGCCCCCAGCCCAGCCCCCAGCCCAGCCCCCAGCCCAGCCCCCAGCCCAGCCCAGCCCAGCAGGAAGGCTCACCTCGGCATGGCCGCCAGGCGTCAGCGTCTTGCTGCAGCGCTCGCACTTGAGACAGAACTTGTGCCAGTCCTTGCCCAGGGAGCTCACCTTCTCAGCTGGGGGTGGGAGGGGACCTCAGCACCAGCCAGGCACCGCCCCTGCTCCGCAGGGGTCCCGCTGTCCCTCTGGTCTCAGCCACCCACACTGCCCTGGGGACAGCGCCTCCTCTACACCACACCTGCCCCACACGGTCTCCCTCATCCACGTCCCTGAGCCGTCCCGGAGCCCTCAGCCAGGCTCCCACGGAGCTGGCCAAGGCCCCTGCTGAGGGGAGGGTCCTGCATCTCCAGGGCCCCTGTGGGGAGGCGTCTCCACCCCCCCGGGGAACCCCAAGGGACAGGACGCCTGCCTGTCTACATTTGGCCCCGAGAGCCCCCAGCCCAGTGCCTCCAGCTGCTGCTTTGGAGCCCAAGGTCTGGGACCAGCTGCTGAGGGTCGCGTGGGCTGTGCCCCCACCCCCCAACCCCCGCCATGGTGCCGGCGCTGCTTCGCCACTTTCCAGTGGAGGGAAGTGGGGGGGAACTCCCCAGGGCACACGGCAGGAAAAGGGTGGAGGAGAGGGCAGGAAGAAAGGCCGGAGACGGGCCGGAATTCCGGGAAAGGGCCTGACCAGCTGGGCCGGGCCACCTGGGCGGAATCTGGCCAAGGACGAGCAGTCTCCTGGTCCCCCTCACATGGAGGCAGCTGTCTGGGCGAGGTCTTCCCAACAGCCCGCAGCCTGGGAGGGAGCCCCCTCCTCGTCCATGCCAGGGCGGGCTGGGGGGTGCTCAGCTAGGCTCTAGGGTGTGGCCACTCAGGGGGCAGGGGACTGACCCTTAGACCCAGCGGGCAGGTCGGCAGCCCCACGTTGCTGGCAGAGTGGGGAAGACAGAATTCACTGGGTCTAAGGCTTGGAGGGGACCCGGTGCCCCACCCGGCTGCACCAGTGTTGGGGACAAAGGCACAGTATCCTGAGGTCACTCTCCACTCTGCTTCCACGCAGGTGTTGGCTGCTGAGGCCGCGGGGCTGCGGTGCAGCCCCCTCTCTGCACCAGAGCCTCGGCCAGGGCGGAAGCCAGTGGGTCTGGGCGCCTTTGTTTTCGGCGGGGAGCCCACGGCCGCCCGAGCTGGCAGAGCCCTCGTCCGGGTTGTCTGTGCACAGGGCCAGCCGCCCAGCCGGGGGCGCCGAGCTGGCCTAGCTGGGGACAAAGTCGTGGGCAGCAGGGCAGGCAGGAGGACGCGGGGACTGTCCCCAACCCTGAGCCTCAGGGGCAGGAGCCCTCTCTGGGATGGGGAGAGGGCTGGGGCGGGAGGAGGCGCTCCTGGGAGGCAGCCGGAAGCCCCTGGGCTCCCCGCCAGGCCAGAAGCGCTCCAGGCCAAACCCGGTCCCTCCCTCTGGGAAGAGCAAACAACCGCTGGCCTCCTCCCGCTCTGGCCGTCAGTGGCGGTCAGCGGTCAGCGTCAGAGGGGAAGCCTGGTAGCTTCCTTCAGGTCTGCCCAACCCCACCCCGGACCCTCACCAGGGAAGGGTCCCCTGTTTGGCCCCCCCTTTCTGGCCATCCTCCCTTCTGGCTCTGTCTTCCCTCCGTGCGGGCTTTGGTGGGAGGGTGGGCGGGCAGGCACGTCGCTGCCCTGGCTGAGTCGGGGTGAGGATCGGCCGGGAGGGGTGAGAGGCGGGGAGCAAGCCAGTCCAGGTGAGCAACACAGGGGCATCCCAGGGAAGGCGCCATCTGGCCTTGAGGAGGGGGCCCGGGGGGCACCTGGAGTCCGGTGCCCTCTTATGTTCATGGGAATTCGCTTGTCACCACACCCCACCGGTGGGAAAGTCCTGGGGCACCAAAGAAGGGAGCACGTTGGGACACGCCGGAGGTAGAGGCCAAGGTCGCCCCCGCGTGGACCGAGTCCAGTGAGACTCCAGATCTGACTTGGCCCGGCGTGGCCAGAGGCCGGGGTACGGGTTCGGGTCACTTGGGGCCACAAGGGCCCAGACATGTGTTCACAGGTAGGAGAAACGGGGGTACGCGGGGAAGTCAGGAGCGCGCAGGAGGCGCTCGGAGCGCGCGACCGCACCCGACCCCGCCCGGATCCCGCCCGGATCGCGCCCGGATCCGCAACACCGCCGGGAAGACCTCGACGCGACCGCGAACCTAAAATGCAACCCCAACCCGGCCTCAATCCGAGGGACCACGAGCTCCCGCGCCGCCCCCACCTTGTGGCAGCTCCGCCCTCCGACCGCACCCGAAAGGGCCGCGCGGCGAACCGGGTTGGGGCCGCGCATCCCGGGGCGGCGGCCGGGTGCACGCCGGGTTCCCCGGAATTGCGTGAGTCTGCGGCCGGGGGCTGACCGCGAAGGGCGGCGGGGTGCTGGCCGAGTTCGGACACTCACCGAAGTACACAGTCTTGTCGCACTTGGGACACTTGGAGGCCATGGTCGTCGGTGCGCCCGGTTGCTCTCGTCCTCCGCCCGCGCCCGACTCCGCGTCGCCGCCGCCTCGTCTGCCCCGCCCGCCGGGCTGTCCGCGCGCTCATTGGCTCTGCGACCGGGGCGGGGCGTTGGGATCCCTCCCGCCGGGTCCCACAGCCTGGAGAGGGGGCGTCGCCAGGGCGGGGGAGCACCTGCTGGGAGGGTGGGGGGCTGCGGGACCTGCCTGGCGTCCCTAGGCCCCACGCGCTAAGCGATCTTGCCGGGCCTGGCCGCGCCTCACCTATTTCCATGGCAACGTCGGGGCAGCTGGCCGGGGCCGCGGAGCGTGGAGTGAGCAGTCCCCTCGGTTCCAGGGAGTCCTGGCCAGCGGGGCCTGTGCACAGAAGGGCGTCCCCTGGACAAGCAGACTGACGCCCCGACGGCAGGACCGCCCGCACGCCCGGCGCCGGCGCCCAGGCTCCCCCAGAGGACCCAGCCCCCACCCTGTCGCGAGCCCCTCTTCCCTTTGTTGCTCAGTTTCCATAGCAACGGCCGCGAGGCGGGATTGGAGCCGGATTCCTGGCGGGCTCGGCCACCCAGCCCTGCCCGGTCCCGCCCCCCACCCTGCAAAGTCCGTGGTGCCAAAGGCTCAGCGGGTGGAGGGCAGGGCGCCTGCCACTTCCAAAAACAGCGCCAGAGAAGGGGAGGGGGAGGGGGCGGCCGGCCGCTAGAGGACGAGCCGGGCTTTGCTGGGCGCTGATGGCGCCTTCCGGGGCTCTGCCCTCCAGGGGCGGTAGGGACAAAGGAGAGAAAGGGGAAGAGATGGGGGCGCGGGGAGTGAGTGTGCGTGTCCCCAACTCCTCAGGGCCGGCGCACCCACCTCTGGACCCAGTGCAGGGCCCAGAGCCTCCCACCTCCACCCTCTTGGGCCCAAGGTGCCCCAGAGGAGGGCAGGAGAGCTGGGGCTCTGGACCCCACCCCCGCCCCTGCCACAGGGGCCTGTCTGACCACTCCCATCCCCCCTGCCTCCCAGCGGGCCTGCAGAGCCCAGCCTAGCCCCAGGGCCCACCCCCACCCACCCTGCGGGCACCTGGAGCACCCTCCGGCCTCCTTTCTGGGGTGTCCGTCTCCATAGGCCCTTCAGGCCTCCAGCCCTAGCTGAGCCTCAACCTGCTGCATGAATAGACCCACTCCCAGACCCAGATAACCAGGACCAGCACCCACCCCCCAGGGTTGTTGAGGCTGTGAGCCCACCCCCTCTTCTGCCTGGTGCACCTGCAGGCCAGAGGAGTCGGAGGACCTGAGGCCTGGTGGCACCCATCACCGGTGTTTGCCACGTGGACTGGAGGAGCAAGCCTGGGTCCCACAGCCTCCAGAACCTAGGCGTTCCTGGGGCCCCGCCCTGGCACCGCTCCTTGGGGTGGCTGCCCCCCGCCCCTGCACTCACACCCTGCAGCCACTGAAACACAAGATCTGCCGAGCCCGACTGACCAGCCTGACCAGCCCCCTCCCTGTCCCCATCGGCTCTGGCCACTGGCCAACTAAGGCGGGGATGGAGGCAGAGGCCTCCGTGGTCCTCTTCCTGGGCAGGGCGGCCAGCTGTGGGGGCTCCCCGCAGGTCGGTCATTCTCAGCCCTCTCCCTGCTCAGGCCGGTGTCGGGTGTCCCTGAATAATGCATGGCCCACTGCCCGCCACTTGGCGTGGTTACCATGCCCCTCTCCTGCCGCCTGGGAGCGCCGGGCCTGCTGTGGAGGGCGGGCTTGGGCACAGGTGTCTTCTGGGAGGCCCCGCCTGCAGAGCGAGCGGGCTGGATCCGAGGAATGGCATCCGGCATTGGCCAGGTGCCCTGGAGATCGAGGGACAGGTGCCCTGCCCCCCAGCCACAGTCCCTGGGCCTGTCATGTGCCAGAACTGTTCCGGGCCTGGCGGGAAGGGACACCGATCAATGAACACAGAGCAACAGCGTCCACCCCTGAGGCCACCGAGAGTGACAGGGCGGGGCAGGGACAGGGCAAGGGGAGCCAGCAGGGCCCTCGGGCTGCCAGGTCAGGTGGCCAGGCACGGGGCAGGTCCCTCCCCTGGGGCCGCAGTGGTGTGGCACCCCGTGGATCGCTTGGCAAATGACAGCAGGATCTTGGTCTCAGGTCCTCGCAGGGACCCAGGGAGGGGCTCCTCAAGGGCGGGGGCAGGCTTGGCAGGTCTCCAGGAAGGCCCCTCAAGGGGACTCGTGCCCACCTGAGACGGCTCTCACCCAAAGGAGGGACCCTAGCCCAGTGCCGGGCCTGCAGGGGGGCGTGGCTGGCAGGTGCAGCCCTGGGAGCCAGGCCCCCGCTCCCCCAGCCTGTGTCTGCTCCCCATTCCAAAGTCCCACGTCAGACCCCAAGCAGCCCAGAGGTGGGCGCAGCCCAGGCCCCGTGCGGGGGACCCCAACTCCTCAGGGCCTGCCTGCCTGGGAGGGTGGGAGGGGGCCACCTTGTTCAGGCCTGGGAGGGGCTGAGCCTGAGAAGGGAAGGGGACTTGGGTGGGTTAGGAAGGCAGAGCCTGGGCAGAGTTCCCCTGCCAAGGGCAGCTCAGTCCTCCTCAAGGTCACCTCCCGGTCTCCCAGACACCGCAACTCTGTCCTGGGCAGTGGGGGCCACTGGGGGTGGGCTGCGCATGGGAGGTGCCTGGGGTACTGCAGCCACTTCTCCGACACCCTGGCCTGTCACCCAACCAGCCGTCACAGGCTGTTGGACAGAATCCGGGGGCCCCTTATCTGTCTCTAGCCAGTGAGGAGGGGCTTCTATTTTGAGCCCCTGAGAAGAGCACACCTCTGGCAGGGGGGAGGCACGGGGAGCAGGAGGCAGAGCTCAGGGAAGGATGAGGGAGACCCCAGGGCGGGTGGGCTGGGGTGGCCCTGCCTGGGTGTCCCTCCCTGACCTTTCCCGCCAGCACCTGTCTGTCCGAGGGCCTGTGAGGGTGGGTGTGAGGGAATGCCTGAGGTAGGGTTTCTGAGAACAGGCTTGCTGAAATCTGAGCAAATTCTCACACAGAAACTCCACACCTGCTGGGGTTGCCCCCAGCCCTGTGGCTCTGGACGGAAGCCCTGGACAGCTGGAGCACAGCTCTGCCAGGAGGCCAGTGGGCCGGCCACCCCAGCTGTAATGGCTGCCCCATGGGAGGGGGAGCCATGTGGTCATGGGGGCTGGGGCCCTGACTACCCCGACCTCAGACACAGTGTCAGCTCCACCCGGTGAGGGCCTGCGACTCATCGGCCCTCTTCTTGCTCCCCGGGGAGGGTGGTGGGCAAGGGGCCAGGCCCTGAAGGAGGCAGCTGTGTGGGCAGAGGGGAGAGGCAGCAGGACCCCAGCCCAGCAGCCAGGACGACCACAGGCCACACTGCTCACCACAGGCTCCCTGGGGGGGGCTGTCTGCCCGAGGTGGACACTGGCCTGGAGCCACCCATCCAACACCCCCTGGACCCACCCTGGCCAGTAAGCCCAAGCCTGGCTTGCTGTCCATCCTTGCTGGTTCCTCCAAGGTGCCGGGGGCAGGGGGCCTCCAGCTTTGACAGGGAGAGAGGGACAAAAGACACGGGAAGGTCTAATTGGTTTTTCCTTTTTATGAGATTTTTTTCTTTGTTTTTTTTTAATATGAAAATTACTTGAAAAGACGAGGGGCCGACCCCACCAGGCAGCTCGGCCAGCAGCTGGCCGTGCCGGCCCTAACATTCCAGGTGTGAGTTACAGAGTGTAAGTTCATCTACAAAAAAAGTAATAAAAATAAAATTTAAAATGGCACCTTCAACGGAACACAACAGAACTTCCAGCCAGCCCAGGGGCCCGCAGGGCGGCGCGGTCCCTGGGCGGCTCCTCACTCCGCTCCGGCCAGAAAAGTAACACAAAGCTAAGAGCAGCTCCCGGGCTCTCCCGGAATAAGTTAACCGTGCTTCTCCCCACGCGCGGCCCAGGGAGCAGCTTCTCTGCAGGTGGAGGTGGGGGGGCACTACCAAAACCAGGCGGGCGGGCGGGCGGACAGGCGGGCGGGCGGGCGGGCGGGGGCTGGTCTGTGGTCGGAGCGGCCTGGGGCGGCGGCGGCGGCCTAGTCCTCGATGACGATGGGCTCGTCGTTGACCGGCGCGGGCGGGGGGGGCCGCAGCGGCAGGGCCTGGCTCTGGCGCAGGGCGATGGGCTTGTAGGGCCGGCGGGCAGCGCGCTTGGTCTCCGAGGACGAGAGCAGCTTGCGGACCTTCCTGTGAGGGCAGAGCGGCCCCCGAGTGACGAGGACAGGGCCGCCCAGGGCCCACCCCCACGCCCGGCCGGGGGCCCCACCTGGTCTCCTCGGTGGCCATGTAGAACACGTCGTCCGGGGCGTCGATCCAGTTCATCCTGCGCCGCTTGACGGGGGGCAGGGAGCCCCCGCGCAGGAGGCGCACTTTGGTGGGGTGCGGCTTCCCGTTGAGCAGGAGGCTCCGGCTTGGTCCCTGGGCGGGAGGACGCGTGAGGGGGCCGCCCCCACCGGCCCCCTTCCCGGCACCCACGGGGGCTATCCCGTCCCTCTTACCATGTGCCTGGTCTGTCCGTGGTTCGCCAAGCCTGACAAGAAGGGAGAGGGGACGTGAGGCCCAGCGTGTTCCGCGCCCTCGTGCTGCCGAGGGCCCTGGAAGCAGGAGGCCCCTGGGCCAGCCCCCCAGCCGCATCCCCCACCCAGGCGAAGTGTGGGGGATGAGCCTCAGCTGCCCGTGGTCTGGCCCGGCCCGGCCCCCCGGCCCTATAGCCCCCGGGGCTCTGCGGGCCACCAGGTGCAGACCCCACAGCTCACTCGCACCCACGGGCCCGCGCTGCTGGCTCGGCCCAGACAGACGAAGCCCTGTGACCCCGGGGCCAGGCCTGGCCCCGTGCTGCTGCAGATGCCATGGAGCCAGAGGACCCCTCACAGGCGGCCCCTCCTTGGCCAGGACGGCTCAGACCCGGAGGCCAGCTGCCCTCGCTGACCCTGGGGCTGGGGACCTGGAGCCTCAAGCCTCTGCCTGGAGTCAGGCCGCTGCCCCAGGTCACAGTCCCCCACCCGGCCCGGCCACCTGCAGGGGCACCCGAGGGCACCAGCTCCCGCACGCACGCCGGGCGAGGGCCTGAGCAGAAAAGCAAAAGCGAGCCCCAGGCCAACGGTGCCTCCCTCTGCCTGGGTGTGCGAGTGGGGGAGCGTGCCAACATGGCTGTCCACCACGTGTCGGCCGCCCCACTGGCCTCCAGGGCCCCGCTCCCCAGACGTGCCCCTCGGCTGAGGTGCAGCCGCGTCCCTCACCAGCAAACCCCTTCTAACCGGCGGTGCCTCTTGGGCGCAGGGGCCACAGCGCTACTTACCCAGGTAAGTGCCTACCAGAGCGACGGGCCGCAGAGAGAAGAAAACACACGCTCAGTGTTAGAACGAGCTCGTGCCCGTGGGGGCCGGGGAGGCGGGTGCCGTGAGGCGCGTGAGCAGTGGGCTAAGGCCCCAGGTTGGGTCAGCCCCGCCCCCCGTTCAGGGCCAATGTGCCCGACGGGCGTCAGCAGAGAAGCACCCCAAGTCTAGCAAACCCCACAAGAGCACGTGGACCTCACCCACCGTGCTTATTCATGGCTTTTCACTAAGAGAACCCTGAAGCCCAAGGTGCCTGGCGACAGGGCCAGCCCTGCCACGGGGACAAGGTGCCAGGCAGCCCCCTCGATGAGGCCACAGGGTGCTGGGGGGCTGAGGCTGGAGAGAGGGTGGAACCCAGAACCGGGGCTGCTGGTGACCCCACAGGACACTCCCAGACCCAGCAGAGAGAGTGCGCGCCCAAGAGACAGGGCTGGCGGGATGGCCACCTGCTGCTGCCTCCTCCCAGTCCCCTAGCCCACCCATGCTGTCTGTCCCACGATGCTGGGGTGCCCCCAAGCCCCGATCCCGAGGGGCTAGCAGGAGCTCAGACCACGTTCGCCACATCCTCTCTTTCCATTTGGCTCCCCGTCCCCCCCACCCAACTCCCGCTGCAGGCCGACTGCGGTGCTGGGGCCTCCGGGTCTGGCCAAGCTCCCCGGGGCAGGGGCCTCTCCCGGCTGCAGCCTGGAGCTGCCCCCCAAGCCCTCTGGTGCCCCTCCCCCAACTAAGGGGAGAAAGCAGGGCCCTGGGCCATCGGGCGGGACTTTGGAGCACCTGGGCCACTGACTGCCCCACAATGGGGGGGGGGGGGGTCTCATGGTGGCTTCACCTCCCCACTCCCCCGGCTTCAGTCCCCTCCCTCTAAGGGTGAGGCAACCCCAGGGCCACCGGGGCCAGGCAACCTCCAGCAGCCACGCCGGGCACACCCACAGCCCTGCCCACCCAGCCCCTCCCCAGGCAGGGCGCACGCAAGCTGCAGGCACAGCACAGGTGGCCCTGAGAGCGGAGGCTGAGGGCATGCGGGCGGCCACAGCGCGATGGCAGGCAGCACGGGCGGGCGGCCAGGGCACCGGGGCCACCGAGTGAGGACAGTCCGCTGACCAGGCGCCAGGTCAGGAAGGCGGGATGGCCCAGGCGCCAGAGGCTCTGGGCCAGGAGACGGCACTCGGGCAGCTGTGGCCCACGGGAGGGGGCACTCGGCTCTCTGCCCAGTGACAAACGGGCTGGGGGTGCGCCTGGCCGGTGGACCGCCCCACGGACGTGGCCTGAGCCGCCCGCCGCGCGCGCGCGAGCACAGACGCACAGCTCCGCACAGCGGCCGCCCCGGCCTTACCCCTACTGGGCATCAAGAGGCGCTTCTTCATGTTGCCTGGCAGCGCCCGACGGCAGGAGAGAGAGGGAGAGAGGACACGGTCAGCGGGCGCGGGCGCGGGGACCGGGCTGGGCGCCCTGGGGCCGCGGCCGCGGCTGCGGCGTCCGACCCCCCCGCCCCCGCAGGGCTCACCGTCGGTGCCGTTGTGCTGCTCGTAGCTCCTCTTGCCCAGGATGGTGGGCGAGCCGTTGTTGATGACGGGCGCCGGGCGGGCGGGCGTCAGGCTGCCGAGCACGCCGGACACGCTCTTCGCCGGCTCCGGCTTGGGGGGGCGGGGGTGGGTCTCTGTGGGGAGGCACACGGGCGGGCACTTGAAGGGGGCAGGTCAGCAAGGAGTCCCGTGCCCACCCTGGCCATGGACGGCCCCTGCCCGTGACCCCGGGCAGGGCAGCCACACCCAGCGCCCAGGCCAGTCCCGAGGCTCGGCCCAGCCAGCCGGCCGGGTCACTGTGCAGGCCAGAGCTCGCAGACTCCGGGCTCAGGCACACAAACCCGCAGGCCCATCAGAGGCCTCCATGTCCCGGCCACCAGAGCCGATGGCAGAGGGCTGGCCACCGGCCAGAGGCTGAATTAGCAGTCTGGCAGGCTGGGCCGGGGTGTGCCCCCCACCTGAGCACAGGCCCCCTCTGCCAAGGCCACTGGCGGCTCTCGGGGACCACGGGCCACCTCCTCCCACAGGACAGGCGGGGGCGGCCCCAGGACCAAGACCCCCGGCAGCAAACGATGCCAGAGCCACGTGCATCCGAGGAGAGCACACTCAGCTCACCGCTCTGGAATGTCCTGCACGGAGGGAAAATCACCTCCACACGGGAGGGGCTGACTCACGAGCCCGCCCGAGCCCAGCCAAGCGGCAGGCCCCGCCCCGTCCTGCCCAAGGCCCCGCCGCCCACCAGGGGTGGGCTGAGCGGGACCACTGGGGTGCTCAGGGTCCCCGAGAGACGGAGTGGCCATGCCCAGCCCACACCCCGGCCCACAGACACCGCGGAGCAGGCGTGCAGGGCAGCCGGCGGGCGGGGAGCCTGGCCGGGCACCTTGGAGGCTCCGTCCTGAGGGGACGCAGGGATGGGGACGCGGGCGGGCGGGGGGGCCAGGGGAAGGCCCCCCACGGCGGGCACCACGCTCTGTGGGGGCGGGGCAGGCTCACCAAGATACCGCAGCACGGCCTCCAGGGGCTTCCGCACGGCCTGCTTCAGCACCAGCGGGCTCTGCGAGGCTTCCGGCAGCCGTGCCGTGCCTGCGGGACCACGCAGTGTGGGCGCCACGCGGGAGGGGGCTGGAGCCCACGCGCCTTCCCCCCTGGGGGCGGGGCAGGGCGGGGCCTCGGGGCGGGGAGGACACTCACACTCGGCCTTGATGGCCGCACTGTTGATGGGCAGGTAGGGGTGCCTGGCGGCGTGCCACGGCCGCAAGATCTCTCGGCACAGGCGCCGGGCGATCCGCGTGAGCTTGGTGGTGTGCAGGTAGAAGGCCTGTCTCGTCTTCATGGCGAACTTGGGGCTCCCGCTGCTCCGGGCTGGGACGCCGTGGGGGCTCTGCGGAAGGGGGCGCGCCGCCCCGACACAGCGCCATGACCGTGGGCCGGGCCGCCGGGCCGCGCGCGGGGGGGGAGGCGCGCACTTACCATGTTGCTGCGGTTGGGTCCCGGCCTCTCTCCATCTAACCGGGTTGGCATTTTCAAGCCACCGTATTTCTTCCAATATGTCCAACAAGACGCGCAGAGGCGACACTGCATGTTAGGGGGACCCCAAGAATACCACTGGTAAGACTGGGTGGCTACGGACAACAAAGTTGGAGACAGACGGGTCCTTAAGCAGAACCAGCGACGGCGGAGAGCACCACACCGCCCGCCCCCGTCCCGAGTCCCGCGAGGGGGGCTTCCCGGGCAGCGTGCAGCCCCCGCCCCCAGGCCGGGCTCCGGGACGGCGGGCGCCCACCGCTGCGGGCTGGGCGAGCCCGGGGGCCGGGCGGCGGGCACTTACTGTAGCAGCTCTCGCAGGCCCGGCCGGCCCCGGGGCTCTGGCCTGGCGCCCCCGCGCCATTCACCACGCCCGCCTTGGCGCTGCTGACGCTGATCTGGTTCGGGTTGGGCTTGTTACTTGGGCGGGGGAGAGAGGGGGCGTCACTGGAGGGCCGAGGCGGGGTGGGTGGCCCCTGGGGAGGCAGGGCTGCGGCTGCCTCCCCTCACAGCCGGGAAGAGGCTCCACGGGGGTCCGTGCCCTGCTCCGTCCGCCGGCGCTCGGCGAGGCTCTGAGTGGAGCCCGGCCGGCCCTGGTGCCTCCGGGGCAGCCCGGGGAGAGCCGGGCTCCCCCACCAGGGCGTCCCGGGCCCACCCAGCCCGGGGGCAGCAGGGTGGCGGGGGCGGCACTTACTAGTTGGGAATATAAACTTGCTTTAACTTGCTTTCTGCTTCAGCTGCTTTCAAGCGTTTCTTGAAAGAAAACAGAAGGACGGAGAGATCAGCGGGCGACCGGGGAGGGGTGCTCTGCGGGGGGGGGGGGAGGGGGCGCCAGCCGGGGGCCCACCTGCTGCACGTATCTGTCGGTGGTCTTCCACATGTAGTAGTACTCGATGATGCTGGTGAGGGACTTCCAGGGCAGCTGGGGGGAGAGGGGGGCGCTTCAGGGGGGCCACACCCCTCTGGGGGACCCTGCGTTTCTGAGCTCACTTCTCCTCGGGGCCCGAGGCCCCCTCCCGCCACCGCCTGCTCAGGGGACGCAGGGCTGCCCACAGCCCAGGCGCCGCTGACCGCATGCGGGCCCATGTCCCGGTGGTTAAGTACGCCGTGTCCTCCCAGGCGTGCTTTCCGCACGCCACGCCCTGTTCCCGAGCTCCGGCACACACCCTCGGGGGGGGCCGTCTCTAAGCGGTCAGGATTCCACAGCACGGACGCCGGGCCCCTCAGGGACACCCGGTGCCCTGGGCTCCCGGTGCCGCCTCAGGACCCAGAACCGGGACCACGCAGGACACGCGAGTCCTGCACTCCCGCCTCAGCCGCGGCGGCCGCCTCTGCTCGCTCCGCTCCTGGCCTGCTCACTCGGCTCGGACTTCCTGCGGGTTCCCGGCAAGGCTGCCCCACAGGGGCTGCCCACGACCTCAGTGGCCAGGACACACCTGCCGCATACTGCCCACCTGCGCTGCCCTGTCTGGGCCCCAGCCCTCGGCGGTGCCCTCTGGAGGCTTCTCAGACAGCTGCCTGCCGCCTGCCACCGCCGGGAGGGCGCTCCCCCTCAGAAGGCGGGCGGTAGCCTGTCCGCCTTGGCTCCTCTCCCCTTCCCGGGAGGCTCAGCATCGTCGCAGGGACACCAGGGGGCGGGCGCCCTGCAGGCACAGGCCCTCCCCACCCTCCGTCCCCTCAGGCAGTCGCTCCCGAGGAGCACAGGTCAAGGGCACGGCGTGGTGGTGGGGGAGTCCACCGGCCGCAGCAAACAACACACGGAACCCGGCCCCGAGGTGCACGGGGGCTGTGGGCGCCGGCGAGGGCCCGCGGAGGGAGAGCCTCCGGCAGAGAGGCACGTGGGGCCACGGAGACTCACGAAGTCCTGCTGGATGTCTGTGAAGTCCTTCCCGTACTTCTCCAGGGCCTCCTCGAAGAGGCTGGCCTCCGAGGCTGACCACTCCTCCATCTCGTCCCGGCAGAGCACGGGCCCGCCCTGCGGCACCAGGGCCGAGATGGCCTTGGCCACGTCGTACACGCTCTTGTGCAGGGTGTCCATGGCGTGGAACTGCGGCGAGACCCGCGGCGTCACTGGGCCTCCCTGCACCCGCCCTGCCCACCCCAGGCCAGGTCTGGGCTGCCGCGGGGACCCAGGAGCACCGCCCCGGCGGGAAACGAGGTGAGTCCCGGGCGGCGGGACGGGGCCTGGGGCGGGCTGGGGGCGGGCCACTCACCAGGGTGATGTCCCTGGAGGCGGCCGCGGCGCTCATGTGCAGGCTGGGCTGCCGGACGGAGCTGCTGCAGTCGAGGGCCCGTGCAAAGGTGCCCACGGAGCTGAGGGGCGGGAAATGTGCTGTGCACTGGGGCCGGCCGGCAGGCGGGGCAGCCAGGCCCCAGCGGGACACCCGCGGGCAGGGGGCAGGAGCGCACCCCCACAGGACCGGAGTGGCCCCGGACACCACGGACCCGTGGCCCTGCGGGGGCCGGGCGGCCGCACTCACCGGGCCACCACGAGGAACTGGTCGATCTGCTTGTCCGTGAGGGGGTTGTGCGCCTCCCACACCTTGGTCTCCAGCTTGGACTGATCGCGGCCATCTTCCTCGCCTGCGAGGAGGGGACGGCCCGTGAGGCCCGCAAGGCTGCAAGGAGACACGCGGCCTCCAGCCACGGCTTTGGGGCCCCGGGTCTGCCTGCCCCGAGGCCCCGCGGGGTGAGGCCACGAGCGAGCGGAGGCCACGCAGGATGCAAAGACTCGCGCGTGAGCACAGAGGGGGCCTCGCCGCCAGCCCGGCCGAGCACCTCCTCCTCCTCTGCCGGACCAGACCGGGGGACCCCCGCCCCCAGCAGACGGTGAACCACCCACCAGGGACGGGTGTGTGCAGGCGGGTGCACGTGTGTGTGTGAGGGAGGCACGTGTGAAAGTGTGCAGGAGGCAGGGCCCGACGGAGACGAGACGCCGTGCCCACTGAGGGGACGGCGGGCCACCGGGGGCGGCAGCGGTCTTGGCGAAGGTCGCGCAGAGCAGAGGCGACCGTGACGGCAGGGAAGAGCTGGGGGGGGGGGGGCAGCCCCGCCCGGCTGTCCTGCGTGGACGCACAGGGTGAGCCCGCGGACCCTGCGCCGCTAAGGCTTGGCAGAGGGAGGGGGCGCTAGGGCCACCCGGCGTGAGCTCGTCCTGGGGCCCCGGGCAGGCGGAGGGTGCCGGGGCCCAGGAGGGCAGCCGAGGCGGCGCGTCGGGCAGAGAGCGCGGCCCCACCCGCGAGGACGCAGGACCCGGGCCGGGACCCGCTCCACAGCGCAGCGCGGGTCCGAGGGGCCTGTCGCTGCGGGCTGCCCTCCCCGAGGTCAGCCACGGTCCTACTTATCACCAACGGGAAAACACTCTTTTGCACAAATGGCCAGAGAGGTGACAGTGACCACGCAGCAGCAGCAGTCTTCAGACACAGAGCAGCGAAGGAGACACGCCCTGGGCCACGCCGCACAGGCGGCTGCAGGGAGGTGGCGATCATGGGGGGGGGGGCCTGGTGCCCGTGGCGGCCCCGGCGGCCCCGCCCCTGCACGGTACCTCAGGGAGGCCAGGGTGCCGGCGGTCCCAGTGTGGCCACCCCTCTTCAGTGACTCACAACACAGCCTCGTCCCAGGGACCCCCAGGAGGGGGCCCACAGAGCACCCTGGTCACAGCCATCGCACCGAGCGTGGATTCACCACCCACAGCCACGCACTGGCTGAGGCCAGACCACAGCCTCTGCTCCCCGAGGCCCCGAATTCCTGTCTGCGCTGCTTGTGGGGGGCGGGCGGGCAGGCTGAGGAGGGGCCGGGCCCGCCCACGACCCCGGGCTGCTGCGGGCCTGGGGGAGGGCAGGGAGCCCCAGGGACAGGACCGCGAGCCCCGGAGCAGGAGCCGGCAGGAGGGACAGACGCCCGTGTTTCAGACACGGAAGACCTTCAGCCCGAGCAGCCCCACGTGTGGGGGCGGGGCGGGGCGGGGCCCGGCCGCCTGGGGCCACCAGCTGTCCCCCCAGAGCCGCGGGCCGGCGGCCCTACCTTCCTTCAGCAGGTCCGTGATGTCCGCCTGGTACCGGTTCCCCACGCGGATCTCCCCCTTGTCGGCCAGCAGCGTCTTCTGCTGGGGGTCGTAGACCAGCGAGTAGAAGAAGAAGTCCTGCAACACGGCGCGGGGAGGCGTCAGCGCAGCGCCCGGGGCCCCGCCGCAGCCCGCGGGCGCCCGCGGGAGGACAGAGTGGGGAAGGGCGGCTCTCCACGGCCCTGGGCTCGGGGCCGACGCCCAGCCCTGAACGGCAGCGTGTCCGTCGGCAGCGGCACTTTAGGGCGTTTACAGAGCGTTTGGTAGCGACCGACACCTCGAGACACGCAGGAGTTAACCTGACAGGTTCTGGGCGTGTCCATCGAGAAGACGGCGGTGTTCCTGCGGTTGTCACAGGAGACGTGCACGAGTCGGGCCGCGGAATGTTCCGGATGCAGTGCCCAGAGCACGGGGTGCACTAGTCGGCCCACCCCCACCTCAGCGCCTCCCCACCCCCCTGGCTCCCGACACCAGGGCACCCTCGCTTCTCCTGCGTCCTCCCTGGCGGCCCCCCCAGGCCCCCCCCGAGGGCTCATTTCCTTCGATTCCCCAGGCCCTCGGCGTCGCCCCCGTGCCCTCCAGGGGCTGGGCTGTCCCGTGGTCCGAGCCCCGTGCGGACGGCCTGTCTCGACCCGGGCGGGGACAGCACCACAGTGACCCCAGACCAGGGTGGCCTGGCCCTGTAGACAGAAGGAAGGCTGCCTGGAGCCAGGGCCTCGGCACCCGTTCTCTGGTCGTGCAGGAGCCTGTGGGCCCCCCCCCGGGACACACGCAGGACCCCCCAGAGCAGAGCACGGCCACGCACGTGTGGACACAGCACAGAGCCTGCTGGCCAGAGCCGGGGGCTTCACGGCAGCCTTTCCACTCACGAGTGTTTCTCTGTGTCACTCAGGGTCTTTCTGCACCACTGACAGTGACCCCCACTCCCCGGGGGCTGACCCCTGGGGTGCGACGGCCCGTGCCCGGCAGCTCCCTGGGTGAAGAGGGGCTCCAGCCGCTCCCTGGCCGCCTGCCAGGCCTGCTCCTCGGGACTCACTCCAGGCGCTGCCCCCTGCTGGCGGCTTTCCAGGCCCCTGACCCGAGGTCAGGCCTCAGTGCAGCTGCCACCACCCCCCGCGCCCCCCCCCCCCCGGCTCCTGTCATCATCCCATCTGTGGCCGCGCCACACCGCCGTGTCCCAGGGGACCCCAGGCAGCTGGCCTCGGGGTGGGCAGATGTGACCCCGACACTGTGGCTGGCTGTCCGGTGAGCCCCAGCACAGACCCGCCAGGCCTCAGAGCACACACAGCCCGCTGGCCGCCTGGCTCTGCTGCCACCTGCTCCCCAGGAACGTGCGTGCCGGCCATCCGGGGACCCGGCCGGGGCTGGGGCCGGGGGTGGGTGGCATCCTGTGACGCACGGGCCCCCAGGGCAAGCCACAGCGCCACCGCGGTCCTGGTCACCATCTTGCCGAGACCAGTGTCCCAGCCTGGGCCCAGGGGCGGGGGGGCGGCGAGGGGAAGGGTCTGGGCCCACAGGGCCCGGGAGGACCCCAGACCAGCGGGACACCCGCCCCGGGCCGGCCCTCACCTCCCGCTCCAGGTAGGACTTGAGCGACTCCGTCTCGTTGAGCAGGGTGACGCTGCACTTCCCTCTGCAAGAGACACGCACAGTCAGGGCAGGGGCGAGGGGCGCCCCCCGCCGCCCGCCCGCCCCCAGCTACCTGATGTGGGTGGCGGCAGCGACTCCAGCTGCCGGGAGAGGAACAGCTCACGGTGCCGCAGCTGGTGCTTGAGCTTCTCCGGCAGGTCGACCACCTCGGGGTTCTCCATCTCCTCCTCGACCTCCCCTGAGGGGCCACGGGCGCCGTCAGCCGGGCCCTCGCCCCACGGCCCGGCCAGAACCCCCCCCCCGCCCCCGCAGGAGTGCCCTTACCTTCCTCCCCGTTGTCGGCCCCGGGTCCGGTTTTGTAGCAGACAGACAGGGCTGGGGGACAGACGGGCCGGGTGGCGGGTCAGCCCCACTGCAGCACGCCAGGGCGGGGGCACGCGGAGCGCGGCCACCCCGGGACGCCACACCCTCTGGCTCTGGGCATGTCCCGGGGCGCCGCCAGCCACACAGCTAACCCCCCCCACCGCCCCCCTGCCCCAGGTCCCAAAGCTGGGGTTACAGAGCAGGGGGCCTTCAGCGGCAGGTCCCCGACTGGCAGCCCTCTGCTGCCCCCCTGTGGGAGCTGTGGGGAGTCGCCGAGGCCCCAGACCCAGCCGGCCCTAGGGCGGGGCGGGGGAAGGCTGGGCACAGCAGCCCCAGTGCCCACGCTGGCCTCCCCTCCCTGCTGACTCCCAGGAGCCCCACAAGCACCCCCAGTCCGGGGACGTCACCAGCGTCCAGACACCAGCCCTGTGATGGGACTGCTGGACCACGGCGGTCACCACTGGCCCCAGGGACTGGTCCCCGTGGGCAGAGACAGCCCCCGGAGCAGGCCCACTGCGGCTCCCAGGCCCCCACTGGAGGAAGGGCCTAGGGAGCAGGTGTCCCGGGGCCGCCCACAGCCGGGCGGCCCCCAGCCTGCAGAACAGTGGACGGAGACCCCGCACAGCCCCGCCCCTGCTGCTCTCCAAGCCTGCCCTCAGCCCTGCCGACCCCCAGCCCCAGGAAACCGAGGTGGAGAAGCCAGGGCAGGCGCCCCAGGCAGGGAGACCCTCCCCCTGGGTTCAGGGAGGGACCCTCACTCCGAGGCCCAGGCAGGCCCTGCTTGCCCCCTGTGCCCGGCTCTCTCGCTGCACCGGCTCCAGGGAGGGCCTGTCGCCACCTGGGCCCGCGGCTTCCCCGGGGACAGCTCACCCTCAGGAGGACAGCAGAGGGGGCACCGGGGGACGTGGCTACATGTGCGTGGCCCGAGGAGGCTACTCAAGACTCCAGGTCGGGCCGGGGCTGAGCAGTGGCCCTGGAGCGCCTGCCCTGCACTGGGGGCTGGATGCCCGGCAGGGGTGAGGCAGCCGGGAGGGTCCGTCCCTTGGACCCCTGGGTCCACGGGAAACCCTGGCAGCTGCTGGGACCCCCAGGCCTCCCTCCCCCCTGCCAGCAGGGCCCCAGACACAGCACGCCCGTGGGGACCAGGCCCCGACTCCAGCACGCTGGCCCGCAGCCTGGAGTTCCGCGTGCCCGGGGCCACCTGCCGACAGGCACCGGGGCCCTGCCCTCGGCCCGGCCCACCGGCTCGGACGCGGGCCTCGGGAAGGCTGCCTTCAAACAGCGCCCGCACTCCCTCCTGCAGCCCACACGGCCACCGGGCACTGGCAGCAGGCCAGCCCAGGGCCCCTGGGCCCCAGGGAGCCCCCGAGCGCCCAAGGGAGAGGACTGGGGTCACTCTGGGCCCAGCAGGGGACACAGGTGAGGGGTCTGAGTCACCCCTGTCCCCAAGTCAGCAGTGACACCTGCTGCCCGGGCCACACAGACCAGCATGCCCAACACCCGCCCAACACCCGGGCAGCCGCGCCTCAGAGTGCACGGCAGCGAGGAGCGGACAGCGGTCGGGAAGAGGTCCTCCAGGGCCACCTCCACGGCCTCCGGCACAGCCAGGGCTGGTGGGCCCTCGAGACCCCCCCGAGGAGGCCGGAGTGCGGGCGCCAACTCTGTGGTCGGAGGTGCCCGGTCAGCTCCGCCACCCCCCACCAGCACAGAGCCGCTTGCTTCGGGGGACGCTGCCACACGCACGGCAGCCCGGGGACACCGAGGGCACCGAGGGCCGGGGACCGCGGCTGCGTCAGACGCCGGGGGAGACCCGCGGGGCCGCTCAGGGCTCAGCCCCCCCTGGGCTGCGGGGAGCGGGGTCCCGGCTGCACCTCCGAGGTGGGCCCTGTGCCCACCCCAGCGCCAGGAGAGTCAGGGACGCCCCCCGACGAACCCACGACACGAGCCCAGGCTGCATGGCTGGGGGGGGAGTGGGGCTGCCATCGAGCACCTGGGGCCCAGGGAAAGCCCCACTCCACGCCCACTGAGGGGCGGCACCTGGGGACCAGGGCTCACGCCGCCGGACGAGCCCCGTGGACCCCGCCCAGCAGGGGACACGGGCCATCCTGGCTCCGGAGGGGACACACGTGGACCAGCCCCCCAGGCATGGCCGCCTGTCCCGGAGGAGACACCGGCTGCTGCCCGGTGAGCCGGCCGGCGCTCCCTGCTCGCCGGTGCTCCTCTGACGAGGGCCGGAGCCCCGGACCCCGGGTCTCCTGAGCACTTGGGAACCCCCCCACGAAGCACCGCCGGCCCACCCCTGCCCGAGGCAAGTGCCCTGCCCTCCCCCCTGCCGTACCCAGGAGGCGGCCCGTCTGGGTTTCGAGTCTCAAAACCAATCACATCGGGGAAAAGACCGGAGGAAGCGACAGTCCCCGACCCCTCTGGGGATGAGCACGCACCAGGGCACCAGGACCTCGCCCCAGGGAAGGGGGTGCAGAGACTCGTGGCCTGGCCTGGGCCGCTGCCCCGCGCCAGGAGCTGAGGCTGCACGACGGGGAGACCAGCCCCGGGGCTGAGGGCTGGTCCCGGGGTGGGGGAGGACTCACTGGCATGCTTGTCGGCCAGGGCGATGAGGGTGCTGGAGATGTCCCGCCTCCGGTAGAAGCACACCACCTTGGCCTCCACGTTCCCGTTGGCCGTCTGCAACAGCGAGGGCAGGTCACCCGGGCCCCCGGAGCGGGGCGCTCGCAGACCCCCGAGTCCCGGGGCCGCGCCTCCTGACTCCCGTGGACCCCGGCCTCCTTGCCGTCCGGGGCACCGGGGCTTCCCAGCCCCACCCTTAGTGCTTCGTGGGCCAGGACCTGGCTGACCCCCGGCCATCAGGGAGACCAGCCGTGACCCGAGTTCAGCCAGAGCGGCTCTGCCTTCGGCCAGGGCGGCCCCCGCCTTGGCGGCTCCCGGAGGTGGCCGAGGAGGGCAGGCGGCCTCTGGCCTGCGCGACCCCAGCACCAAACCCAGGCGGCGGGCGGGCGGGGACGGGGCCCCACCCCACGGGCGAGGGCGGCGGTCCCAGCTCGCAGGGCGTGTGGCGTCTGTAGTGAGGCAGGACGCCTCTCCCTGGTCCTGATTTTTGCAGGGTTTCCCGTACCGGCCTTTGCAACGGACAAAATCACTTCCGGGGAAAGCCCGTCACTCCCGCTCACTCGACCCCTCAGGCCAGGCTCTCGACGAGGCGGGAACCCCTCACCCCCGTGAGGGCGAACTGTGCCACCCGCCGCCCGGCGGCTCCGACCCGCCTGCAGGCGTGCCAGCGGGGGCCGCGGGAGCTGGCGGGTCCCCGCCGGAAAGCCCGGAGCCTGCAGCGGCGAGGGACGCCCCCCGACCACCGCCACCACGGTGCTAGGTCTGCCCCGGCTGCCATCGGCCCTTCGGAGCCCCTGCCGGAGGCCCCGCGCTGGGCAGCGCCCGTGGGGTGCGGGCGACCCGCTCTCGGCTGCGTGGTGCCCAGCACATCCCGCTGTCCCCAGCCGCGCCCCAGCCACACCACCTGCGTGTTCCCGCCCGGCCTCAGCCCTCACGGCCCCAGTCCGGGTCCTCGGGCTGCTCAGACCGTGTCCCCACGCTGGGGTTTCCAGGGGCCCCTGGTGCCGAGCTGGGGCAGCTGCAGGGCCTCTAGTCTGCTTCCCGAGCCCCCGGGGAGCCACAGCCAGGGCTGCCGCGCCCACGGGGCCGGGGCCCGGGGACCTTCCCACGGCCGCACGGCAAGGCAGGGAGGGGTTCTGAGTGGGGAGCCAGGTGCCACCCCCCCCCTTCTGCCTTTTGTCTTCTGCCGCGCTGCTCTGAGGCTCCCACGCCCGCCTCCCACCGCTGACCGACCTCCTGCAGGCGGCAGGGCCCTGTGACACCTGCGTCTCGGGGGCTGCCCGCCCGCCCACCTGCGCTCTGTTCCGGAACTCCCCCAGCAGCACCACCAGGGAGGGCCCCCGTGGGGCCCCCCAAGCTGTGGGGGGAGGGGCTGGCCCAGCCCCAGCTCACGCCTCGTGGCCACACTGCAGCCCCGTCCGTCCCCACCCCCTGGGGCCTGTCCTGTGCCCCCACTTGATCTTCTCCTGGTTCTCACGCCCCAGCCCCCTCTTCCTCTCCAAACTGCAGTTGTCCCCAGTCTGGTAAAGACTGAACTTCCCACAGCGACAACGGAATCGCAAGCCCCGCTCCACCACAGCTCCGAGGAAAGACCTCGGCCACCCCTCTGAAGGCCCAGGGCCCGGGGGCAGGGGGCCTGCTGGGCCCCCACCCGCCAGCAGCAGCCGAGCCCGAGGGCAGGTGGGTCCTCTGGGGGCCACAACGGGTCTGGTCACTGGGTTTCCCTGAAGAAACCTCGTTTCAAAGTCATTTCCAACTTGCAGAAAAGGGCCAGGAGCCCGGCGCCCCTGCTCCTGGTGCGTGCAGGCCCTGCAGGCCCTCAGGCCCCGTGTCTGACGCGGCCCTCACAGCCGAGACCCTCGGGAGCCCCGGCGTCTGACGGGGGGCCTGCGTCTCTTGGGGCACAACCTGGGGGGCGAGCCACGCCCCGGGCCCCCGTCCCAACAGCTTGTCCCCTTTCCCAGAACCCCTGCAGGTGGTGCTGGCGACCCCCCCCCCAGTCTCGCCTGGTCCCCGCGCTTCCGCCCCCTTCCGCCCGGTGCTGGGAAGCACCAGGCCCCTCTCTCTGCCGAGGCCCCACCGTGACCTGCAGAGCTGCTCCCGGCCCCGGGCCTCCGAGTCCCAGGGCGCCCGGCCGGCTCCTCAGCAGGCACGAGGGGGCTCTCTGTCTCCGCTTCCGCTCAGGCACCAGCTCCTCCTCCGCCGTGCCGGCGACCTTCCAGGGAAGAGGCCTCCCCGGGCTGGTCCTGCCCCTGGGCATCCGGCCCCCCTGCCGTCCCCCTGCCGTCCCAAGCCCTGTCCTGGCCGTGAAGAGGCTCAGAGGCGGGCGCCTGCCCTGCCCTGCTCTGCCCTTCTGCCCTGCAGACGCTGCCCGGGGCCGTGGAGCCGGAAGACGGTGAGCGGCTCTGGGCAGAGCGTGCCGCGGGCGGCGAGGCAGGAAGCGGGGAGCCCACGGCCCCTGCACCCGAGTGGGCCGAGGGGAGCAGGGGCCCAGGCGCTGGGTGTGGCGGCTTCTGCGGGCTGCTCGCTGGTCCAGGAACCGTCCAGCCCAGACCCCAGCCCCACACCTGCCCCCACTTGGGCTTGCTGAACACGCCGTGCGAGCACGGCTGCCGGGCACCAGCTCTGGGCAGGTGACCCCAGGGAGGCAGCCCCCCAAACGAGCGGCCAGCGGCCAGCCTGCACCCCCCAAGGTCCCCTGCAAGGCGGCACCGAGGCCGGTGGCCTGCCCGTCTCCTCTGTGACGGTGGCCCCAGGGCCGGCCCGCACGCACCCACGCTCACACACACCCAGGCTCACACGCACGCCCGTGCACACGCACTACCTTGTTGAGCTCTTCGATCCTGCGGATCAGGTAGGGGTTGCTGGAGGAGTTCTCGAAGTAGACGTAGTCTGCAAACAGGCAGAGAGCGCGTCACACGGGGACCACGGCCTCAGCCTCCCGCCGCCCGGGGGCGCCCTCAGACCTGGCTCGGGAGGGCAGGGGGCGGAGTCCACACTGCCTGGGGGAGGGGGCGGGGGGGGGGGGGCAGACACACGGGCAGAGGCCGGCAGCCCTCCCAGCCCGAGTCCCGTCCCCCCGGGAGCTTGCCCCCCGCCCAGGGACGGTGGGGGGCCGGGCGGGAGGGGCAGCCCCAGGTGCCGCCGCACCAGCCCGGAGACCACAGGACTGCGCTCCGGCTGCCGGACCCCCACCTCCGGCCACGCAGCCCCACCTCCCGTGCCCACGCCCCCTTCTCCAGACAGAAAGCCCGTGAGCGGAGACCAGGAGCGCTGCCCGTTGGACTGACCCCCGGCCCCGGAAAGGCTGTCCCCCGCAGACAGGCCACCCCACTCTCAGCTGCTCGCAGGCCCCGCCCGGGGGTGCTCAGGGCCCCTCGAGGCCACCCAACCGCCACCCTCGCCGACCTGGGAAGGCGGCTGAGCAGGAGGCACGCCTGAGCCGGCAGCTGGTTCAAGGCTGGATGTGGCCCAAGCACCGGCGCCGGGCGCCGACCTGGCAACCTGCACCGAGGCCTGGAAATGCCACAGGACCCGGCCCAGTCTGGCCTGCACGGCAGGTCCCAGCTGGGCTGCCCGGACCCGGTGGAGGGGCCCCCTGCCGTGGGCACGCACCTGCACGCACGAGCCTCGCCTGTGGGGACACACCTGAGGGCAGGCACCTGCGGGGCTCAGCTGGACCGGCAGGGCGCCCCCGCCCCGAGGTCGCAGTCAGTGTGACGGCGCCGTGGGAACCCAGACGCTGTGGACCCGCGGACACCCCACGGCCCACTGACACGGGGCAGCCGGGTCCACAGAAAGGTTTCCGGGAGGACGTCTCGGACCCCGCGGGGCAGTCCACCACCCTCAGAATGACCACTCACACGGGCCCCGAACTGGGAACAAGCCCACAGTCCCCACAGGCGGGGACACAGACCAGCGGCCCCCCGCAGGCCGGCTGCAGGGGGGGTCGGGGGGAGGGAACTGAGGACGCAGCATGGGCGCAGACAGGCGGCAGCCACCAGGCCGGGCCGGCGGGGAGAAGCCACGGCGACCGACGCCGGGACCAACAGGACACAGGCGGACCCCACTGCCCCCAGGTGGCGCGGGCACGAGAGACAGCTGCGGCCACCAAACCCCCGACAACCGGGATGGACCGTCGCTCCACAGACAGCGACGGCCCGAGCTCCCGAGGAAGAGCCTGTGGCCCCGCCCCCCCCACCCAGGGGGACACCGCACCAACGGCAGCTCGCCTTCCCGCAGGGGGCAGAGGAGGCAGGGACAGGCCCCACAGCCAGGGGCACGGCACACGGCCCCCGACTTCTCTGTGCACCAGGCGGGGCGAGGCCAGTGCGCGGGAGGGCCGGGCTCCTCAGGGAGCAGGGGCTGCCCAGCCCGGGAACCCCCTCCACTGAGCTCAGCCGTGCCCCAGGCAGGCAGGCCCGACAGCCCCACTGCGCGCCTGTGGGAACTCGGGCGTGTCGCTCTGCGGGAAACTCAGGCGCTGCCCCCAGGCAAGGCCGTCACCCGGCCAGAAGCCCCACGTCTGCGCAGCGGGAGGGTGCAGCCCCCGTGCGAGCACTGGGCACGCTCGCGGGGCCTGGAGCCGAGCCCGGAGAGCAGCGCCCACGACCACTCCGAAGCCCGGAGACGCGAGTCCACCCCGCAGACGAGCTGCCGAGGAGGGGAGACCCGGGCGCCGCCCACCCCAGAGCCCGGACCCAGGGGCGCGGCCCGCAGCCGTGGGGCCGGCACGGCACGCCCCACCCCCACCCGCGGGAACGCCCCCCGGACACCCCGGCCCCGACTCGGCACCACCGGACGTGCTCCCCATCTTCCCGCGTGGCTCTGCACGCCGGCCGCGCCGGGGACGGACACCTGCCCGCGGGCCCCGACTCCGACTGAGGACGCGCACGACCTGCGTCCACGGTTTCTCCCGCGGCGTCACGAGGGGCGGCCCGGGGGACGGCAGTGGGCTGGGGACGCAGGTCCTGCCCTCGTCCGACTCCGGTGCCCAGCCCCGGGGACCTGCAGCGCGGCCGGCTCCCCCTGAAGCTGCCCCCGGGCCTCGGCGGGCTCCACTCGGGCAGCGTCGACCCAGCAGGCCCCCCTTGTCCGAAACACACGGGCACTCGGCCTCGCAGACGCCGCCACCCCGGCGTCCCCAGCCCAGGACGCCGCTGCTCCCTCCGCACGGGCGCCCTGGGGCTGCGCCCTTGTGCGGCAGCACACCCTCGTGGGCCACCGGTGGGGGCGCGGGGCTCGGACCCTGTGCCGGCCACCCCTGCGTCCAGTTCCCTGACGGTCGGCCGGAAGGAGACACCGTCTGCACGTCCCTTCTGACCGCTCTCTCTTCGTGGGCCGGGAACACGGGGGCGGCGCCCACGGGCAGGGCGCGTCCGCCAGCAGACGCCCGCCACGCACGGAGCCTTAAGGACGCCGCACCCAAGTCCTGACTCTGCTGTTCGCGGCAGCAGGACACGTGGTGCCCGACACCCGAGGAGCCGTGGCCCTGGTGGCACCTGGTGGCCAGCGCCCGCCGAGGGGGAGCCCTGTGGTTTTCGCGTCACGAAGGGCCCACCCCTGCCTGGATGGTTCCCCAACCACTGAAGGCAGTGAAAGCCCCCCCCGCCCCCCCCGCCGAGCTCAGCAGTCACCCGGGACGGGCAGCGGCTGCGGTGTGACGGCCGTCCGAGGACTCGCACGAGGCCCCGGGGTGCCCGGCCCGTGGCCCGGGGCGG
Source organism: Phyllostomus discolor (assembly GCF_004126475.2). Classification (NCBI taxonomy): domain Eukaryota; kingdom Metazoa; phylum Chordata; class Mammalia; order Chiroptera; family Phyllostomidae; genus Phyllostomus; species Phyllostomus discolor. The sequence goes on along the minus strand of NC_040903.2, from coordinate 218,296,878 downwards.
CTGGGAGCTCGGCCCAAGGCGGGGCCGAACGAACGCTGCCTCAGAGCGCGACTCCGCTCACCGGTTTCCTCGGCGTCTGTGAGTGCGTGCGCCGGGCGCCCCGGGGCACCATCGGCCGGCGCAGCCCCATCCCAGGTGCCTGTGGCTCTGGGCTTCCCGCCAGGAGCCCCCGCGGCGCGGCCGGCAAACCGCTGTGGACAGGCACCGAGGGCGCCCACACCCGCACACCCCGACGCCGCGGCCCGCCCGCCCCCGCGGGTCACAGACCGGACAGCGCGGCCCGAGGGAGCCGGGCGCACCCTGCGCGGCCCCGGGGGCCGCACTGTGCAGACACACGAAGTGGGAGTCACAAAGGGCTGTGAGACGCACGCGGAGAGGGGGGCTGGCCCCCAGCACGGAAAACCAGCTCCCAGGGCTCAGCGAGGGGGAAGCCGCCCCAGGGCCCCGGGCCGGCGAGGACTCGGGGTGGGGGGGCCGGCGAGCAGTCACAGTCGCTGAGGACAGCAGCGCGGGGTTTCCTCGGGAAGTTAAACGTGGATCTGCCTTGGGATCCGGCGATTCTTTCCGGGTCTTTCTCCAAAGAAACCCCACAGCACTTTCCAAGGAAGACCCGGGACCCCGTGTTCACTGCAGTGCCGGGACACGCGGGCGGGAGAGGGCGCGCAGTGGGCCCGCACAGTGGACGGGCGCCGCCGTGCGGAGGAGGGGATCCTGCCGCCGGCGAGGCGTGGGCGGGCGTGGGGGGTGCGTGGAGCCTCAGGAACCAGCCCGCCGCCAGCGCCCGCACAGACGCACAGCGTCGGCCGCAGGGAGGTGGGGCTGGGGGCCAGGCACCGGGGCAGGACAGAGGGGCAGGCGGAGGCCAGTCCCAGGGACGGGAAGTCCAGTCCAGGGGAGGGTCGCCCCTGTCGTGGCTGCGAGTGGTGTTGGGGGGCAGGGCAGAAAGGGGGCCACCGTGTGGAGCATGTGAGGGTCCCACGGCGGTGCCTGAGGCCAATGTGAGAGGACACCGTGGACTGCGAAGAAGAAGAAAAGAAAAGGAGGAAAAACCCAGTTTTGAAAACCGGGCAGGAGACCCGAGCGGACGCCTGACCGAGGACCCCCGGACGGCAAACAGCGGCAGCCGAGGGCCCACCAGGCTGAGCGGCCGCGGCCGCTCTTCGGGGAGACCGCCACCGAGTTCCAGCCCGAGGACCCGCTGCCGGAGCAGCGAGGCCGCCTGTCCCCGCAGGGCGGGGAACACGGCGTCCCTGCCGGCTTCACCCCGCTACGACCCTCGTGGGGCTCTGGCCAGGACGGCCCACGAGAGGCCCCCACAGGACCCGGGCGTGCCACAGTCGTGGCCCCCCAGCGCCCCCCCCCGGAACGGGGTGTGGCTGCCCGTGTGTGTGAGAGCCCCAGGCCACGGCCTGTCCCACCGAACATCCCGACTGCCGACCGAACTGGGTCACGTCCAGGTGCGGACTCCGCCCCCAGGGCAAGGAGTGGGGGGGGCCCACACTCCGTGCCAGCCCGATCCCCAGGGGGTGTCTGAGCGACCTTCTCTACAAGGGAGGGTGTGGGAGCCCAGAGTGTGGGGGGGATTACACCCTATACAGCACTGGCCCCCCCACCCCGGTCTCAGAAGCCGGTGAGCAGCTCTGAGCAGGGGAGCTGAGCCCCTCTAGAAGGGTCACCTCCCAAGTGAGGCGGGTGGGGACTCCTGAGCCAGGCAGGCCGCAGGGGCCCCTCCAACGAGGAGGAACGAGGCCCCTTTGGCCCACGAAACCTAGGCCCGCAGGGGGTCCCCGCGAGTGTGAGGCGAGCAGGTGGTCTCCTGTGGGCACCCGAGGGGCCCAGCCCCCACGGTCCCCACCAGGCCCTCCCCAAGGGCCACACCCGACGGGGGGCAGCTGCACCAGCCTGGGCACCCCCAGCCCAGGTCCCAGCAACTGTGAGGACAAGGCAGCACCCCAGCCCCTCCACGCAGGGACCCCAGGACCCCCAGGAGGCTGTCCGCGGCCACCAAACGCAGGCGCCACTGCCCTGCAGACCGACAGGCGTGGGCAGGCCCCAGGGTTCAGGGAGCAGAAGCCTGGGCAGGCCGTCCCCCCCCCCCCCCCGGAGTCCACACCCTCACGGGCCCAGCACCCCCCAGGGAGTAAGTGTGCACACACGCAGGGGTGCCCGGACCCTCAGGTGTCCCGCAGACAAACGTCTCACCTGGCCCAAAGTTTCAAACAGACGAACGAAACGAAAGCAGCGTCTGTGACGCGGGGCAGCGCGAACTGGTGCTGTCGTGGGAGCGGCAGGGCCCCGCTCGCCTCCAGGGACCCACCCCAGCCGCCCCCCGCTGGCCGCCCAGCCCCAGGGGTGGTCCCGTCACCCTTCCAAGTGTGGTCTCAGAACGGCAAACTGTCCGAGGGCACGGGCCTGGACTTCTCGCAGCGGGAGGAGAGAACACCCGGTGAAATGACTGCAGCCTGCCGGGGACGCAGACGCCCCGGACAGGGCTGGGCGGCGGCAGCCAGGGGCACCGGCACCTCCGAATCTGGCGCCCAGCCGCCCAGTGCGGCAGCCTGCTGGGGCCCCGGGAGCAGGGGCCCCGGACCCTGCCACCCTCGTCCAGGCCTCACCCGCCCACCACACTCCCAGCCGCCCCGGCCAGGAGGCCCCTGCCCCCTCCCAGGCTGACCCACTCCCCACAGCGGGTCAGCAGGCACAGGCTGCAGCCCCACCTGTGCCGCCCCGCCCACCTCCCAGGTAACTCCGACTCCTGGGAACAGCCGGGCCTCAGAGGGCCCTGTACCGCATCCCGGACAGCCTCACGCTACCGAGGTTTGTCCCAAGTTCAAGCCTAGCTGGTGTCCTTGCTTTCCTCGTGCAGCCGGCACCTTCGGAAAAAGCCCTGCTCTTAGGGTTCCGAGTAGAGACAGTGGAGGGGGCCCTGCAGTGCTCCCCCAGGCGCCAGCCTGCTCAGGAACACAGGGACCCGTCTTCCAGACGCCCGTCTCCAAGCAAGCTGCACCTCAACTGCCCGAGGTGCCCAGAAGCCCTGCCAGGACCCCGGCCTCAGGCGATGCAGGTTCCCACCCAGAAGCCAAGGCCGAGGGCAGCTCCTCCCACGGGGACGGACAGGGAGTCCCCAGCGGAGCCTGGGGTCGCCCCTGCAGAGCGCTCCCTGGAAGCAAGGGAGGGGGCTCCTCAGAGGAGGAACCTGCAGACCTGCCGCCAGCTGGGCCACACCTGGAAGAGCAGCCACAAGATGGAGACCCTTGTCCTCACCAGGGGAAACTGAGGCACAGGGAGGTCTGGGGGCGGCCAGGCCCCTGCCCAGCTCTTAGCCAGCAAACCTGGGGGCCCAGGGCCACAGCCCACGAGGCGGGGTGAAGGGGGGTACAGCCGCAGCTAAGCGCCCCCCCTGCCCCCGATCCACTGCTCCCTGGGGCTCTGCGTCCCTCCTGGAGCTGGCAACCATTCCCGCTGGGGGGGGGGGGCATTGCAGGGTGAGACCACCTGCGACAGAGGCTTCTGGCTGGTGACCCCGAGGGGGGCTGCATGGTCCTGTCACCTGTCAGCAGAAGCCACGGGGCCTCCCACCAGGCCTGAGAGGATCTGCACTGCACAGAGGGGGTCCTAGGGGTGCACAGGGGCACAGCATCAGAGGGGTGGCTGCTGCACAGGGAGGAACCCCAAGGGACAGCAGTTGGGGGTGGGCACCGAGGAAGTCGGGTCAGCCCCTGGGTCCCCGGGCAGCTGGGACGGGCTTCCCTGGAGTGTGACAAGGAGACATCCCTGAGGTGGGGAACAGGGCCCTGCCCTGCTGCCTGCTCCCCATGCATCCACCAGGGCCCGCTGCTAAGTGGGGTGCAGGCCCCCATTCCAGCGCCAGCTGAGCCAGAGGGGTGGTGACAGCCGCAGGTGCCACGCTGACCCTACGCACGGATAGGGCCTAATCACAGAGCTGGTGCAGCTGGAGGGGGACTGCCCAGGACCCCCCATGGAGCAGAGGCGACTCGGCGAGTGGCTGGGGCTGTTTGCCACCAGACACGCTCCTGCCTACAGCAAGCACGTGGGGGCGGCAAGGGTGGCCCACCACACTGTGGAGCAAGGGAGGACCCACTCGGAGCCCCTACGCACAAAGTGGAGCAAGGCCCGGAGCCGGGGTCCCTGGACCCAAGGCCGGGGTCCCGGGCCCCAGTCGGCTCAGCACACCTGCACCGGGCACGGGGGGCAGCGGGCTGCGGGCCTTTCCTGAACCCCTGCAAAGCGCCTCCCCACCGGGCCGGGGCACCCGGAAGCAGTCAAAGTTTGGGGTGCCTTCGGAGCCTGTGGCCGAGGACCCGGAGGGGACCCCTGGGGAGGCTCTCGGCACGCGCCAGCGGCAGCTCCGCGTCCCCGGGCTGCGGGGAGGCGACGGCCCCGACCGGGGGCTCCCACAGTGAGGGGCCCCCAGACGCAGGCACGCCGCCAGCTCTGCCGGCCCGGGTGGGGACCCCCGGCCCCGAGACTCCCGCTCCCAGGGGGACCGCCAGCACTCCGCGCGGCCACGTGCTCCAGCTGACGAAGGGGGCTCGGCCCGGTCCGGCCCAGGCCCAGGCCCGCGCGCGCGCGCCCAGGCCCGAAGGATGCTCCGGCCTCGGCCGCGGCGCCTCCCAGGCCCCCGGGCCACGCAGGCGCCCCAACAGGTGGGCAGAGCGCCGCTCCCCGGCCCGGCTCGGCCAACCCACCCGGACGGTTGGGGTCGGGGTCCGAGCGGGGGTGGCGGGCCCGGGTGGGGGAGGGGCGGCGGGGGCGCCGCGCGGGCGGTGGGGGAGGGGCGGCGCGGGCCGGGCGCGGCGGGGCGGGGACGGCGCCCCGGGCGGTTCGGGAGCGCGGCCCGGGGCGGGGTGGGGACGGCGGTGGGGGCCCGGGAAGGGGCCGGGGCGCGGGCTGCGGGGCCCGGGGCCGGCGGGCGCGGCCTTACCTCCGACCCTGTACATGTTGGCGGCCATGTCCGGCGGCGGGCGGCGGGCCGCGGGCGCGGGCGGCGGGCGGCCTGGAAAATGGAGGCGCGGGCGCGGGCGGGGGCGCGGGCGCGGCGGGCGGGCGGTTTAAAGGGGCCGCAGCCTCCCCCGCCGCCGCCGAGGCCGCGCAGGGACCGAGGCCGCGGGCGGGCGGGAGAGGAAGAGGAGGAGCGGCGCCGGCGGGGGAGGGGCCTCTGCGCTGCCGTTACCGCCGCCGCTCGCCCCCTCCCTCCCGCCGCCTTCGGGCCGGTCCCGCCCCTCCCCCGCCGGCCTCCTCCCGCCCTGCCCGTTGGGTCCGTCCCCAGCCGCACGCTCCGGGGGACCCCGGGGCAGCCTCCCGCCCCCCCCCCCAGGGGCCTCCTGGCACCCCCAGCGCCCCTGCCCGCCTCACGCACCCTCCTCGCCACCCCCGGGCCTCCCGCCCGGCTCTCGCAGCACCAGCCGCTCCTGGGGGACCTCCGGGCCCACGGCTCTGTCCTAGGCCGCCCTCCCCCGGCCCCGGCCCCTGCCAGCCCCTCGCAGCCCTGCCCCCTCCCGCCCTGGGACCGCCCCATCCCACCTCCCGGCGGGCGGCCTCCGGCTCGTGGCCCGAGGGGCAGGCTGCGGGCGGCGGCGGCGCCTTCGCTGCCCTCCCGAAGGACCGCTGGGACTGGGAGTCCAGCAGGCCGGGCGACCCAGATCCGGGGGTTGGGGTGACGGGGTGCCATGCCCAGAAAACAGGGCGCCTGGGGGGCGCCTATGTGGTGAGGCACCTGCTGCTCTTCCCGCCCCATCAGATGTGGTGTGGAGCCCCGGTGGGAGCAGGCGGTTGCCCCGGGTCCCAGGAGAGCCCAGTCCACGTGGAGCTGCCAAGACCAGGGGTCCCCACGCACCAGGGGAGAAAGCTCGAGGCCGAGGGGGTGGTGTCCTGGCCACTGTGAGGCTCGGGGTTGGGGTGTCGGGGCTCCAGGGAACTGGTCTGAGCAAAACACGGGGTCACCACCCTGCCTGCTCAGATGGAGCAGGCCTGTGGCTGGGGCAGGGGATGACGTCCAGTTGGGGGACAGCAGTGGGACCTGCAGGGCAGCATCCAGGGGGTGGAGCTCAGGGACGGCCCACAGCTGAGTGCAGGGTGCTTCATGGGGGAGGGGGGCTCAGCTATGCTGGCAGAAGCCAGGAGGGGGTCCAAGGAGGGCAGTGGGCCACTACCTCTCAGGAGCTCAGGCGGGGGGGGGGGGGGGGGGGGGGGCAGGCGGTGGGACTGTGGTTGTGGGGGGAGGGAGTAGGTGGCGGGAGCTGAGGGAGGGGAGAAGGCGGGTGATGTTCCAAAGTGGGGTGGAATGTGCCCCTCCCTCCCACGGCCTTTCCTCGCTTCCACCAGCGTCTCCTTGGAAAGCAAACCCGCCCATGGAGTCTTCCACCAGCAGCCACCCCCGACCAGAGAGCCAGGACTCCCAAACAACACCCAGGCGGCTGCTGGGCACCAGGGAGAGCCCATCACTCCCTGCCTCATGGAGCCCTGCTCTGCCACCCCACCCCTGACCCCCCAAGACAAGAGAGGCCCCCGACCCCGCACAGGTACTCGAGACCCCTGAGCCCACCGTTCCCCTCCCTCTGGCAAGGCAGGCAGTCAAGGCTGGCTCTCAGTCGGGGGTCAGGGTCTGGGGTCTGAGGGAGGCCACCCGAATTCCAAGCCTTCCCGTGAGAGAGAAGATGCACCCCGCAAAGCAGAGCAGCATCAGCCCCGCCCCCCGCGGGCTGCCACCCGGCCCCCTCCAGAGGAGCGAGGGGCTGCTCGAGTGGCCATGCCTGTCACCGCCCCGGAGCCAAGGCGGCCAGTGCGTGGAGGCACGCCGCAGAAAGGACAGACCCGACGTCCACTTGGCAGCAGAGCAGACAGGCTCCAGTCAGAACAGGGACGAGCGGTGAGGGCCCAACTGCACCCAAGGGCCGACCGCAGGGGGCAGCCCTGCAGAGGACCCTGTGGGGAGCAGGGGCTGGGGGCGTCCATCGGACCCTCACCTGGAACGCAGAGCTCAGCGCTGGAGGACAAGTCTCAGCGCTGGAGCGAGATGCCGGCCAGGAGACAGCTCCTCAGAGCCACCCGGCAGCTAGATGATATCTGGGGGGCCGGGGGGGGGGGGCAGGAGGCCGGTCGCATGGGCCCAGCTGGAGCCTGGGCTCTGTCATTCTGGGGGAGACAGAGCTGTGGCACCTCCCTGGACTGTGGCTGCAGGCTCGGCGTGAACTTGGGGCACTGGGCAGGAGCGGGGTGTCGGGGGGGGGGGTGCACGGCCTGTTGTGCCCTGCCAGGGCCCTCCTGGGGACCCTGGTGGCAGCCCGTGCAGAGAGGTCGTCGGGACACCGTGCAGGAGGCCCAGAGGCCACACCGCTGTGCAGGGCCTCGGTGTCTCCGGCCACCGGCTTTGCCACGGGAGGGCTCTCGGAGCGCTGGGCTGGGGCTGCAGGGGGGTTCCGGTGGCCGAGGGACGGGGAGACACAGAGCTGGAGCAGGGGCCCAGAGAAGGGCTCCGACGCCCTGCAAGGGAGCTCCCGGGGCTCACCGAAGCCCGCACATGAAAGGCCGAGCCCCAACCCAGCCAGACCCGAGTCCCCGGGGGCGAAGAGGTGGCAATTCTCACAAGGAAGGAGCACGTCGCAAACGAGGACCAAGTGCCGGGCTGGCCTGGGGTCCTGGGCGCCAGGAGCAGGGCCTGAGCACCGTCCCAGCCAAGCATCCTGGCGAGCAGGAAGGCCCCCAGAAGACAGGGCCCACCAAGAAATAAAGTTCTTTAAAAACGTAAAAGCCGACCTTGAATCAAGCCACTGAGGATGCAGCCACCACAGACCCTGGGGCCAAGTACGGGGCTGAGCTGGCGCCTCCTTTGGGGCCGGGGCGGGGGGCCTGGGGGGCTCAGGAGGGAAGGACACGGCAGCCTCTGCCACTGCGACTCTGTGCGGGGCTCATGGCCGGTCGGCCGACGCCGTCTCCCACTGAGGGACGCCTGTCCCTGCGTGGTTTCCCCTGGTGACCTTCGAGAGCCTTTCCAGCCAGGGGGCAAGGAAGCCTGCACCTCACTTCAGTGACCCCGTTTTCCCAGGGCAGCCGCCCTGGTGGGTGAGGAGGAGCCCCCCCACCTCAACCGGGCTGTGTCCCCGAGGCGCCCTCCCGCCCCCTCCCCCCGCGCGGGCCTCGGACACAGCCGCGTGGCCCTCACCGAACGCCGGCAGAGGCCCCTCGGTCGGCCGCCTTCTTCAGACCCCCTCGTTGGCTGCGGGAGAGCGAGCGTCCTTGCACAGCCAGAGCACCCATTATTCAGGGGACACCGAGGGGCCGTGGCTGTCCCCGGCGCCGGGCCAAGGGCCCCCTCTCTGCCTGGGTGTCTGGAGCGGCCTCTGACCCCTGCTCCACACCAGCCTGATGCCCAGACACAGACGGGTTCCAGGGCACGTGGGCGGCCACATGGCCAGCCTGGGAGCCCACGCCCGGGAGACTGTCCTCCCTGCCGCCGGGGCACCCCGATGGCCATGCCCCAGGGGACCCTGTGGGGCCCAGGGAGGTGCACTAGGCTCCTGGAGCTGGGGGAGACCTGCCTGGGGGGGGAGCAGACGTGAAGGGAGAGAAGAGGAGAGAGGGCATGCGTCGTCACAGCAGGCAGTGTCCGCTGCCGGCGGGGGCCAGGGTGTGCTAGCCAGGCGGGTGCTGCCTGACCGGTCTGCTGGGCGGGCCCTTCTCTCAGCCGGCCCCCAGGCCTGAGACGCTCCTCTCCCCCAGGGGCTCCCAGCAGGGGCACCGCTGACGTTCGGGGTCTGGTCATCTCATTTCGGGGGCAGGCATCCAGTGCTGTGGGATGCTGAGTGGCACACGTGGCCTCTCCCCGACCAATCGGAGCCCCCGGGGAGGGCACGGTTCCCGCCCCCAGACCTGTGGCTGCACTGGGTCATGTGGGGTGCGGGTGAGGCCCCTGTCCCGGGTGACCCCGTGGACCCGACGGCTGCAGGGTCCCTGAAAGGAAGAGGAGGTGGAAGACAGATGTGACGGTGGAGGGAGGCCAGGGGGTGCTGTGCTGCCCACTGGGGAGATGGAGGCGGGGGGCTACCAGCCAAGGGACGTGGGCAGCGTCCAGAGGCTGAAGAGGCCAGGAATGGACGGATGGAAGGTCCCCTGCAGCCTCCAGAAAGGAACCAGGCCCACTCACAGCCCGGCTGCAGCCAGGCGAGGCCTGTCCCGGACTCTGCGTGACTCGCAGTTACCGACGGAGAGACCCGGGGTCTTGGGGGACATGTCAGTGCAGCGGCCCCAGCCCGACAGCGGAGCCACCGCCGGGCCCCGTCCCGGGCCCCGTGGCTGCTGGAGGGGACACGGGCTCTGCGCCAGCCCCACCAGCAGGCGGCGCTCCTGCCCCACGAGCTGGGTTGGCCCTGTGGCCCCCAAGACCAAGGAGGCTCCCAGTGCGAGGTCTCAGCCTTGAGGTTCCCTGGCTTGGGCCACTGTGGGGGTGGGGGGTGCCGGGGCCCCCTGGAACCAGCTCCCGGTTGGGGGCACCTTGTGCAGAGAGGGCCTGAGGCCACGCAGGGGGCAGAGGGCTGGCCCCACTGGCCTCTCGAGACACCCGAGCAGACCAGGGAGGCAGCAGGGTGAGCCAGAGGAGCCCTGGGCCTGCGTGTCTGACGCGGAGTCCGTCCAGCCACTCAGCAACGGCCCACAGCACTCTGGCCCCTGACACCTGGCCTCTCACCCACCGACAGGGGTTTCCGAGCGGGTGGGTGGGGTCAGGTGTCCTCCAAAGCCTTGCCTCCCCCTCCACCCCTCACACCACCTCCCCCGGCTCCAGCCACCACCCACCCTAGTGGTCCCGAGAAGTGCACAGGCCGGGAACAAATTTAATCTCAGCGGCCGCGGGGGAGAAGCGGGCGCCTGGCCGTGTGGTCTTCGCCGGCACCCCGAGCCCAGCACTCTGGCCGGGCGGGGGCTGGTCGTGCCCCACGGGGCTCGGTGTCTCTCAGGGGGGCTCTCAGGAGCGCGGGCACCGCGAAGCCTGGGCCCCCGAAGTCGCGTTGCGGGAGAAAGGCAGGCCGAGGGTCAGGAGGGCGCGGCCAGGGAAGGTGGACAGGGCGGGCCTCTGCGGGTGGGGGATGAGCACGTCCTTGTCCACCACCTCGTCGGCCAGCTGGGTCAGGACCCGCAGGAGGTCCTGGGGAGACAGCAGGGTCAGGCGGGGGGGGGCGGGGGGGGGCCCCCCACGACCGCCGCCCCCGAGGCCCCTCGCCCCGCCCGCGCACCGGGCGGCAGGTGCAGATCCCGGTGGAGCCCCGCATGGCCCGCTGCCGCCGCTCGTCGATGCTGAGGCTCCAGTGGCGGCGCGGCTCCCGGCTCTCCTGGGGTTCGCTCACCTGCGGAGACAGGACGGCGGTCCGCGCCAGCCGAGCACGGGGTCCCTGCCCCCTCCAGTCCTCTCTCTGCGCCCTCCGTGGCGGATGCCGGCCCCCAGGACCCAGCTCCAGCTCCAGCACCCACCCTGCTGGGCTGTGCCCTGGGCGCGCAGGCACTGAGCCTGCTCAGCGGGGGTCCCGGTGGTCCCGCCGGTGCCCTAGTGTGGCCCGGAGCTGCGGTGCACACTGGGGGCTGGGAGAATGGGCAGCCAGGCTGTTGTGCACCCCAAGAAAGGCGAGGCCAGAAAGTCAGCTCTGTCCCCCCAAACCCATCTGAGGTTGGCCACGAGGAGATGAAGGGGGAACCCCACACAGAGGAAGCCATCAGGACGCAGGAACCGGCGGCCACGGCACCACCTGGGAAAGGCCAGAAGTGGGCCACACCCCACGGGACCGCGGCCCGAGCTCCTGCCCCCTCCTGGGAGAAGACAAGCCACTCTCGGGGAGTGCCAATGGTGGTGGGGGGCGGCGCGCTGGAAATGGGGGTGTAAGACAAGCTGGAGGTCCCCATTCCTCAGAGAGGGAGAAAGAGTGCCCTGCGGGCCTGCAGTCCCCCCCACCGGGTGTGCACCCGAGGGGCTGGGAGCAGGGGCGGGAGGGGCGTCGGCACACCCACTCGCACGGCAGCCCCGCCCACAGCAGCCACGGGAAGGAAGCAGCCCGGTGTCCACAGTGAAGGGGTGGGGGGCCGACGTGGTCCCTCCTCCACACAAGGGAACGTGACCCAGCCTCAGGGAGGACGGACATCCTGGCACCTGCCACGGCACAGGCGGGCCTTGAGGACACAGTGCCAGGCGCCCACAGAACCCGCGGACCCCAGCGACGCGAGGGACCTGCGCAAGCAGGCCCAGCCAGACAGCCGCCCCGGGCTGGGGTGGGGGGGGTCAGGGGTCGGGTGAGAAGCTCCGAAGGCCCGTGTCTCGGCGACGCGGGCACACCGCTGGAAGTGGGGAGGAGGGCCTCGAGGGACGCAGTGGGCGCGTGGGCACAGAGACGCGCAGGGAAGGGAGGCCGTGCGAGGAGGCCCGGGGAGACGGCCGTCCAGGAGCCACGGAGAGGGGCCTGGCCCCGGCCCCTCCCCCTCCCCCACGGCCTCAGAGACGCCACCCCGCCCCTGTGCTGTCGCTGCAGCAGGCCTGGCCTGCAGAAATGGCCGTCGCTTCTGCTGGGTAAGGCCCCCCCACCGGGATGGAAGCCCCAACCCTCCTCCCACTGGACACCGAGAACCCTGGCGGCTGGGCCCCTGACCCTCCCCCGCCCCCTCAGGAGAGCACGACGACCAGCCCTGGAGGACGCCCGGCAGGCACCCGGGGTGCGGGGTCTGCCAGGGGCACACGGGCCTCCCACCAGCCCCACCCAACACAGGCCGCGTGCCACTCGCCTCCCTGTGTGACGCTGAACCCCACGGACCAGCCAGCCCGGGTGGGAGTGAGCCAGCCGGACACGGAGCAGCACCAGCCTGCCGCTCCCCCGGGACTGTGAGACCCTCAGGGGCGCGCGATGACCAGGGGCCGGCGGAGCGCCAGAGCCCCGTAATGAAGACACGCGACGCGGGAGCCCCACGTTCCACCGAAGGCACGGTCGGCGGTCGTCCCGACGCCGCACGCACGCCCTTCCCGTGGCGGGGTCGGCGCCTGCCCTTTGTGCCGGGACAGCGCCGCGGCTCGCGCCAACTCCGGCCGCAGGGGAGTCGGCGGAGCTGGGTGGCACAGCAGGGGGCGGGCAGCGTGGTGCGTCTCCCCTGCCCGGTCAGAGTGCCCACGTTCCCCCCACGCCCCCTGCGTGCCCGGGGCTGCGTTCCCCGGTCCCCGGAGGACAGCTGCCTCTCCCTGGACGCCGGGCCCACGCGCTGCGCCCACGGCCGGCAGGATGCCGTGCTCCGTCCGGCCAGTTGTACGGCCTCCCTTCTGTCCTCTCTCCTTCCTCTGGGCCACTGGGTGTCCTCTCCACCTCACTGTCCCCCCCCCCCCCGCCCCCCGCTCGTGAGGAACGGTTCTGTCCAGCCTGTCGGTGTCATCGCGGTGTGCTTGCAAACTCATCAAAGTCTGAAGGTGACAGGCGTCTCCCTGTGTCTTCCCGGCCGGCACCAGGGGCCGGGGCACAGCTCTGCCGCAGGCTCCGGGCGCCCGGCTCCCTGCGCGAGCCGATCGGGGGCGGGCGCCGTGGCCACGTCAGCCCCCCTTCCTTCTTCGCTCCCCGGGTTCCCTCGAGCCCACTTTCCCGGGGGTGAGGTCTGCTCTCACAACTGGGGTGAGGGTCCGCTGGCAGCATTTTTTTCTCCCACTTGCCTTTTATTTATCTATTTTCCCTCCTCTTGAAGGATGTCTGTGCCGGGCACAGGACACCGGGGGAGCGGCTTACGCTCAGCACACGCACACCCGCCTGCTGCCCAGGCAGCTTCCGGGCTGTCCAGGTCGGCTGGGCGTGGCGCCTGCGAGGGGCCGTCACCGAGTTGGGGGTCTCCGCTTTGCGGTGCTGCTCCCACAGCGCCGGGGCGGAGGCCGTCCTCCGCTTCTGCTGCCCGGGGGGGGGGGGGGGACTCGGGGGGGGGCCTGGAGCGGGGACGCCGGCCTCGGGGCCCTGCGTCAGCCGTGGCCCCCACATCCGCGCCCCCGGCTCTGCCCACACCGAGTGGGCTGCTGTGGTGTCGACGGAGGGACCTCGGGGCAGCCTCCTTCCCGCCAGCCGTCGGCCCACCCACCGTGGGGCCGGGTCCACGCCAGCCCGTGAACTCGACCGGCCCTGCAGCCCAGCCAAGCTCCCAGATGACTGTGGTGCCACCTGACACCCTGACTGTGACCTCGAGGAAGGCAGACCCCAAGCCAGAGCCGCCGGGCCAAGCAGCCCCCGGGTCCCTCACCCACAAAAACGGGGACCCGTGGGTCTGTTGTAGTTTTAAGCGGCTAAGTCTGGAGATGTTCGCTATGCAGCAATGAACAGTGCACTGCCAGAAGCCCTTTGCACGCCTAGGCTGACGTTTTTTAGACTCACGACGAGTTCTGTTTTAAACTGGGATTGCACGGAATCGGTTGGTTGGGGGAGTCCGGCCGGTTGAAGACATTAACCCTTCCTGCCCCAGAGCGGGGGCCAGCTTTCCGCAGCCCTGCCCCACCCCACCCCCGCCGCAGGAACGAAGGCACCTGGGCGTTCCCAGCCCGGGGCGGGCGGGGCGGACCTGGTGGTGCTGCTGCTGCCGCGAGACGGACCGTCTCTCCCACGACGACGCCTCTGGCCGCTTGTCTGGGGTGTGTGGGGGAGGGCTGAGGGCCGGACGGTGACTGTTTCCGTGGCGCTCTTTCTCCCGGCTCCCGTGGGCTTTCCGGGCAGACGGCGGATGGGCGGCAAATCGTGGCCGCCTCGCCGGCTCGTTCCGGGTGTTCCGGCTCATCCCCTGCCCCGGCTTCTGTGCGGGTCTCGTCGTCGTCACGGCGCCCCGCGTCCGAGGCCAGACCTGCGAGAGCCGCCCCTGCTGGGGTCGCTGGGAGGCGCCCCTCACTTCCGGCCTCTTTCAGGCCCCGCTGGTTTTGTTTCGGAGGAAATAAACGGGGACGTGTTCACATCGTTCTTCATCGTCCGTCGAGCCAGTCCCGTTTTGTTAGCGCAGAGAGTTTCACAAATTCCCAAATTCCTGCCCCCTGGGCACGCGGTGTTCCCCGCTCCCAGGCGCCGCCCCGCACCCGGCAGATCCCCGGAGCGCGGGCGTGTGCGGGCCGCCCTCCCCGCCCGCCCTGGGGAGCCCGCAGGGTTCCGCGCCGCGGTCACAGGGCCCCGGCTCCTCTTCCCCTTTCCCCCTCACCCGTAGGTGCAGGAAGTGGCTCTGGGCAGGCCATACCTCCTGGAGGGGGTGGCTAATTTCTTTATTTTTTGTTTTTTAAAATTATTTATTTCTAGAGAGAGGGGAAGGGAGGGAGAAGAGGGAGAGAAACATCGGTGTGTGGTTGCCTCTCCCTCGCCCCCTACTGGGGACCTAACCCAAGACCCAGGCAGGTGCCCTGACTGGGAATCGAACCAGCGACCCTTTGGTTCACAGGCCGGTGCTCAATCCACTGAGTAACACCAGCCTGGGCTTACTTTTTTTTAGATTTATAAAATACATTTTATGATGTTACAGTTGTCCCAACTTCTCCCCCTTTGCCCCCCTCTGCCTGGTCCCCCCATTCCTTCCACAAATCTCCTTCTTAGTTCTCCTCCATGGGTCGTGCAGTGGGCGTCTCCATTCCCTACACTGTTCCTAACAGCCCCCGGCTGCTCCGGGCCTAGCAGCGATGCTTCTCAACCCCGCACCTTCCCCCGCATGCTCCCCCTCCCCGCTCCCCGCTGACAACCCCTCAAATGATCCCCACATCTGTGACTCTGTTCTTGTCCTGCTTGTTTGCTTAGTTCGTTTTCTAGGTTAAATTTTTGATAGCTGTGAATTTATTGCCATTTCAATGTTCATCATTTTGATCTTCCTTTTCTTAGATAAGTCCCTTGAACGTTTCGTGTGACGAGGGCTTGGTGGCGGTGAGCTCCTCAGCTTCTCCTTGTCCGGGAAGCACTCTCTCCGCCCTTGCATCCTAAGTGCCGGCCTTGCTGGGGAGGGATCTTGGCTGGGGGTCCCTGCCTGTGCTCGCGTGGAACACTCCTGGGCCTGCCCCTGGGAGGGCTGTCCCGCCCCTCCCGTCCCCGTGCAGGCCCGGGGCATGTGTGCGCTGAAGTTCGAGAACCACGGCCACTCGGGGAAAACACAAAGGAAAACGTACGCCCAGTCCCAGGAACGCACCGCCCAGAACGAACGACGCCACGCTTGCTTCGGCTCCCCACGGACACGGGGCAGGGCCGCCGGGTCCCGCCGCCCGGGTTGTCCGAGAGCTGAGCACCAACAGGGCAGCCCAGGCCACGCTTCCTCCAGCCCCTGCCGCCCCCGCGCCGCTCCGAGCTCCACGGGGCCCGGCGCCGGTCCGACCGCGGGCCCACCTAAGTGCCCGGAGACCTCCCTGTCGGGGTTCCCGCCTGGCCCATTCCTCTCCCGCGGCCCCCTCCCCGCAGCGGATGCGGCCGCAGGGCTGTTCTCCGCGTCGCCGCCCGCACACGCCCGCCAGCAGGGGGCGCTAGCTCTGCTCCCCCGCCCTCGCCAGCGCGTGCATCCGTGGTTTTTCGTAGCGTGCTCAAACACCTGAATGTCGGTCTCTCCCCTGACACAGAACACTTCTCGCTGTCCTCCGGGCCACGCGGGGCTCCCTCTTCGTGCAGGGTCTGCGAGTTCGAGGGGCTGTTGTGTCCTCTTCACCCCGTGTCCACGCCGGCCTCCGTCCCTCTGGGCCTGGCCCCAGTGCCCCTGCGGGCGCCGGGCGGTGGGGTAGGAAGGGCTGCGCTGTCCGCCCAAGGCGCTCCTGTGCATCCCCGTTTCCAGCACAGCCTGCTGCCCCACGTGCCCCCGGGCGTCCAGTCCGGTGGCCAGGCCCCGCCGCCACCCAGGGGCCCTGGAGCCTCCAGTCCCTCTCCATCCCTCCGTTGCTTGCGTTCGGCACACGGTGCCCTCGGACTCCCCTCCTGCCGGGATTTGCTTTCAGGCGCCGCCGCCACCGGAGGGTCTGGGTCGCCCCCTGGCTCAAACACGCGGCCGGCGAAGCGCCGGGACCGGAGTGCAGAGCCGTCGTCTGCCCCCGCTGGCGGCGGCTCAGCCCTTCCTTTACTTCCTTTCGTGTTTTCTCGTCGTGGTAAAGACGTGGTATTTACCAATCTAATTTTTTTAAAGAGTATTTATTTATTTTTAGGCAGGAGGAAAAGAGAAAAACAGAGAACCATCATTGTGCAGTCACCTCTTGTGCACCCCCCACTGGGGACCTGATCCACAACCCAGGCTTGTGCTCTGACTGGGAATCGAACCTTCGACCCTTCGGTTTGCAGGCCGACGAGCCTCACCACCCAGGGTGATGGTGAGCGTATCGGCATGTACTTGACCACTTATTTACCATTGGAGAAATGTCAAGTCCTTTGTCCATTTTTGAATTGTATTGTTTTTTAACTATTGTTGAGGTTTTAGAATTCCCTCTATATTCTTGATATTAATCCCTTCTCAAATGTGTGACTTGCAAATATTTTTACACATCCCACGGACTGACCTCTCTCTCTGCTGTAATGTCCTGTGATGGTCACAGTTTTTAAGTTTGATGAAGTCCAATGTACCTGCTTTTCCTTTCACTGCCTGTGCGGTTGGTGCCGCACCCAAGAAACCACTGCTGAGTCCAATGCCAGGAAGCTTCACCCCTGTTCTCTTCTAGGGCTTCCTGTACTTTCTCAGCTCCTCCGTTCTCGTCTGTGATGCACTTTGAGCTAATTACGTGGTGTGAGGGGAGAGTTCAGCTGCACTCTTTGGCCTGTGGATGTCCCGAGTCCCAGCACCATTTTCTGGAAAGTCTGTACTTTCTCCAACAAAGAGCTGCGACTCCCTTCGAGCCTATTTTTCCTCTACAGACATGGGTTTTAAAAAGATCTTATTTAATTTTAGAGAGAGGGGGAGGGAGAAAGGGACGGGGAGAAACATCCACGTGAGAGAGAAACACTTCACAGCAGTCAGGGCTGTGGATGTACTGTTGTTCACGTGGTTGAACGTGTCCGTCTTCTCTTCTGTGGCTTTTGGACTTGGCGGCGTGGCTACAAAGGCCGCCCCCCCTCCAGGGTTTCCCTCGTACTTTTGCGGCATCACTGTTCAACCGGAGACCATCCTGACGCTCAGTACAAGTACGGCTGCCGCCTTCTCCCGGAGAGCCACGCAGCTGCCCACCACCATTTGTGGAAAGGTGCCCCCCACCGCACGCACTGAGAGGCCAGCTCCGCCCCACGTCACGTGTCCGCAGGCGCTTGGGTCAAGGTCTAGATCTTCTACTTGGGTTTGCTGCTCACGCGTCACGTGCCAAGACCCTCTGGCTTTCAAAACCGAAGCTCGAGGTGGGGGTTCGTATCCGCCACACCTGAGCCAGGTCTCAGTTTTCCACTCGAGCAGCTCGCCACATCGGGAAAAAGGTCCTGGGTCACTCATCTTTCTCGGCTCTGGCCCGGGAACGCCCGGGAGAGCCCTCACCAGGAACAGGGGTCTCCGCTCGTCGTCCGGTCTCTGGGGGCTCCTGCAGGGCTTTTCGGGTTCGTCTCGAGCAGGTTCGCCGACCTCCAGGTTCAGGTCAGCGCGTCCCTCACGCCAGACACGCCTCGCTCGTCCGTTCTTCTCCTGGAGTCCACGTCGGCGGAGGCCGTGGCCTTGGCGCGGTCATCTGTGCCCTCCTCCTAACCGGTCTGGTGTGGACGGACTCCAGTCCCTCCGCTGGACCGGGCAGGTCCCAGGCCTCCCAGGGTGCCGTGCAGCCGCCTCCACAGTGCTCACCACCCTGGTTCAGCGGCAGGGACACCCGCTCCCAGAGGGCGCGGGGCGTGGAGGGACGGCAGCGCCTCCAGTGTGCCCTGCCTCGCCCGGCACGGCTGGGCCCTCCTGACCCCTTCCCCCGAGGGCTGCGCTCCCCTGCACCCAGCCCACAGTCAGAGGGAGACCAGGGGCCCGGGAGCGGGTACACCGCTGGTGCAGCACCTGTGTCCGCTGCCCCCACCACACGGCCAGTGCGGGCACCCCCCCCCCCACTGGAACGCGGCCACCACCTCCCGTTGGCCAGCCCTCCTGCCCTTTCTCGGTCCTGTGGGCCTCTGCCCTCTCTCTGCTCTGCGGTCACTCCAGCAGGCTCCCCGGGGAGCAGAGACGCAAAACCGTGCTCAGCCTCTGGGGGGCGGCGGGAGATCTGCAGACCTGGCATGGAGAACGTCTCCTGGAAGCTTGGCCTCTGAGAGCACACGCCTCCCCGTGGGGGTGCCCAGTGCCACCGCGAGCCACGGGGTGAAGGCGCTGCCCTGGGGCCTGGGCTGGGAAGACACAGGGGCACGGGGAACAGCGGGACTGACTTCTGTCGGCCAGGCGGTCAGGTGAGGGGCTCCCCGGGAGACGATGCCTGACAAGGGGCTGCCGTGGGGGGCCTGGGGGACCTGGGCACGCTGAGGACGAGGAGGGAGGGCCCCGTGCAGCACAGCCAGAGGGAGGGTAGCTTGGTGCGTCCTTGATACCATTGCGAGCAGCTGACGGCCCCCAGGGTGGGACGGGGGGAGGGAGAGGTCGGGTGACGCCGGAGCTATAAACAGCCCCCACTGGGGGACTCCACAGAGACTGACCCCCAACCACACTCTGGGCGCCTGCAAGGACGGGCCTGCCCTCCCCTGGTCTCCGCCCTGAGCCTCCTCCTCTGAGCTGTCTCCCGCTGGGCCTTGCTATCCCGCTTCCTGCTCCTGGCCCTGGCCTCGCTCCCCGCCTGCCTGGGACCCACGGCCACCTGCCCACCGCTCGGGACTGCTAACGCGGTGTGCATGGAGCGGTCACCCTGCCCGGGCACTGCCAGGCCCTGCCCTCTTTGCAGGAGAACGTGTGAGTCCCCACCACCTGGCCAAGATAGAAGCCCCCACGTCTGCCACCTACAGGTGACACACCAGTGCGTTTACATCCTGGGTTGACCGTCCTGAGGAATCAGCCATGGGGTCTGCCAGTTTGGTTCCCGTGCACCCTGGCGGGTGCCTCACAGGCACCTGGGCGGGCGACCTCTTAGGTCAGCCTGTGACCGTGCACACGCACGAGCAGAACTGCCTGAGCACCCGGGTCTGTGGGCTCCCCCACACCGAACCAGCTGTGTAGCCAGCGCCCTGTGCGCCTGGCTCGTCGCCGCCTGATCCGCTGGGCCAGGCTCTGACCCCTGCACATGGGGAACCACACGGAACTCCGGGGCTCCTGGCTTCCTTTGTTCATGGGGCGTCCCCTGAGGCTGGAGCGGCTGTGCCCCACCCACACTTGTGGCTGCTGCTGTGTGGGAATCACGCGGCTGCCGGGAGGACAGAGGTGCCTGCTGCTGTCTGAGGCCGTCACAAGCGGGGCCTCCAGGAACAACCTTCTCAGACAAGGCCTTCTGCTGACTGCCTGCCGACCCGGCGGGCAGGACCTGTCCCACCCCCACTGGGAGGGCAGAGCTCCCCCTGGCTGGGCTCCCTGAACTTGGCGCCACCTGCACGGCCCAGGGAACGGGCGCTTCGGGAGGAAGGAGGCAGGCCCGTCTCCCTGGCCTCACGTGCCCCCTCCCCAGCACTCGGCAGAGGCAGGCAGACCTCCCCCCGGTTACGGGAGGCGGGCGGGCTAGAAATGCAGCCTAGTGCCCACGCACGGCTCCTGGGGGGAGAGCCGGTACTCTGGGCACTCTGGGCTCCCTGTCCCAGCGCCGCTGTGCCCAGGTGCCTTCAGCCCCGTCCGTCCGTCCACGCGCACCTGACCAGCCCACCGCCAGAGCCAGTGCCTGTGGCTCCTGCAGGGGAGCCCTGGGGTGGCCGAGGCCAGGCGCCCTTCCGCTTACCCAGTCCTGAGTCTCCGGTGCCTGCTGGCTGCTGCTCTGGGGCCCGGGCTGGCCCCAGGTGTCAGTGGGGCCGGGGGAGGGAGAGGCCAGTCTGGGCCCTTGGGGCAGCTGTGGCCCCGACTTCTCCCTGTGGGGGTCTGCAAGCAAAGGCTTCCTGCTGCTCATGGCCTGGGCGGCCCGCCGGTCTGCACCTCTGGGCTCAGGGGGAAGGGCCCCAGAGCCACCTGGGCTCCCACGGCTGCCTGCGTCCCTCTGGCAGACGGAAGCAGTGTCAGGCTCTGCTGGGCTCGCCTTCCGCCACTAGCTGGACAGTGCGGGGTGGGCCCCCTGGGGGACCTGGGACCCCAGGCCCTGCTGCCACCTTTCTCCACAAGGGCCCCACAGGCTGGAGCAGCCACTGCACCCTGTCCTGCTCCGCCTCCCGCAAGTGGCCCCAGGGACGCCCCCTGTCCAGGCCCAGGCCTCCCACCTGCCGCCCGTGGGTCAGGGGACCGCACAGCGGGGGTGGGAGGGAAACAGGCAGCGGTTACAATGGTCAGCAGGAGAAGGATGGGGTACGGTGGGGGGCGGGGGAGAAGTGGGGTACAGTGGGGTGTGGGGCGGGGAGAAGTGGGGTACAGTGGGGTGCGGGCGGGGGAGAAGTGGGGGTACAGTGGGGTGCGGGGTGGGATGGGGTACAGTGGGGTGCGGGGCGGGGGAGGGGTGGGGTACAGTGGGGTACAGTGGGGGGGCGGGGGAGGGGTAGGGGTACAGTGGGGTGCGGAGGAGGGGAGGGGTTGGACACACTTTGGTGGGAGGGTCAAAGGGTAGGGGGTGGGGCCCACGGACGTTCTGGAAGGCGTGAGAGGGCGGAGCCCAGACCGCGGACCTTCCGCTTCGGCAGGCCCCGCCCCGCCATTTCCGCTTCCGGCTCGCGGTGCGCCTGCGCCCTGGCGCCGGCGGTCCGGGGGTCCGGCCACGCGGGCTTGTGTCGTCAGCGCCGGTTGCCAGGGGCGTCGTCTCGGGCGCTGCGGCGTCCCGGCCTCGCGCGCTCGGTGGGGCTCAGTGCCCGCGGCGCCGACGCGGCTCCCCGGTGGGGAGCCTGCACGGAAGGGGCTGCTGCGTCCGCCCAGGAGCCCCACAGCCGGCGGCGGAGGGCCTGGGCTTGAGCCCCCGCGGGTTTATCAGTGTCGCATCAGCATCCTGACGTCCTTTGTGTGGTCACAAACGCGACAGGTTGCAATCTGTTCCCCCCAAAGTCTGTTAACATTAATCGTGTTTGCCGTTAAAAAGGGAGAACTGGGAAGACACACACACCTCGAGACCACACGGTGCTCGCGGGGCGGGGCGGGGTCTGCGGAAACCTGCAGGGGCCGCCCTCGCGCGGGCACGCTCTCCCTCCCCAGCCCGCGGAAGGCAGGCTGCGGGCCCTTCAGAGCAAGTGCCAGGGTCTTGTCATCATGGCTCGGTTCCAGGACGAGGGCCAGACCCCAAAGGCCAGTCCGGTCTTCCCATCTGGGGGACGGCAGCGCAGCGAGGCCGGCCTTGGGCCCTCGGATCCTGCCAGCTGCCAGCTGCCGCACAGACACCCTCGGCCCGGGCCCTGGAGGCCCTCTCCGCAGGCTGTGGCCGGAACACTGACTGGGGGGGGGGGGCGGGGGCACTCGTCTTTGACCCCTGAGGACACGTGACCCAGGGGATGGCACAGAGGTGTGGGCTGGGCTACAGAGGACAGCGAGGTCTGGCCCCCCCCTCCCTGGCGCCTGCTTCGGCCGTGGTGACTGCTGGGTTAACCTTCAGTGCCAGCTGCCTGCGGTCACCCCACGGGCTAGGAACCCCTGCTGAGGGGCCGCTGTTCGGGGCCCACGTTCCTCACCGCCCACCCCTCCTTCCACCACTCTGCCACAGACGGCTTTGGCTTCTGTGTGCCCTTTCTCCGAGGGGGCGAGTGCTTTCCCACGTGTCCTCAGAACAACCCCCTGAGGGGGGAGGGGACAGGTGACCGGCTCCACTGAGCCCATGTGGACATCGAGGTGCAAGTGGGGGCAGAGCAGGTGTCCCAGCCGGTTGTGGCAGCCGTGCACCTGCACGGCCTCCCGGGCCCAGGGATGGCGTGGCGGGTGGGCTCCGTGGCCCTGGGGTACAGGGCAGAGGTGCCGGGTGCCGCCCTCACATGCACACAAGGGCGCAGCCGGGGACAGGGACGCTCTCCGGGAAAGGGGCCACCCACAGCCAGCTCCGGAACCTTCCTCTGAAACCAGCTCTGAGGCTAGACGTGCAGTCGACGGTACTTCCCCTGCACCTCCGTCCCACTGAGTGTGACCTCTGCAGAGTTCACTTGAGGAGCAGTGACCAAGGCCGGCACCAGTGGTGGGGACGGGTGGGAGGCTCAAGGCCTCTGTGCTTGCCTCGCTGGGCAGCCACAGGCTGGGCCGTGAGCTCAGGGGCTGCACCCTCATCCCAGGTTCTTCTCAGAGCCAGGCAGGGCCTCAGGCCAGGGTTCGGCCTCAGGCACCTGGTCCAGGGGAGTAGGGAGAGGTGAATTTTAGCGAGGAGGTGTCATGGGGGTGGTGGGGGCCCTCTGCCCAGTGTTCTGCCCACAGGCTCCTGAGGCCCAGGCTGCACCCAAGGTCATGCCTGAGTCCCGTCTGCCAACTAGCCCCAGAGCCACTGGCCACCAACACTCAGACCCTGTGCAGCCACCTGGGGGAGGAGGTTAGCAGGGAGGGCACAGGTCAGAAGGAGGGGCCACCTTCCACCCCCCAGGACGGGGCCCCTCTGTGCCACAGGGTGTCGGTGGAGCCCGTCCCTGGAGGCTGGCACAGCCCGCAGCTGGCCCTGCAGCCGGCCGTTTTCGGAGCATGGCCTGTGTGCCTCCCAGCCTCAGGCCCCAGGGCCATGACCACCGTGCGGTGGTGACCTGGGATGCGGTGGCACAGGACTGGGGGGGATCCTGGCTGCAGGGCAGGATACCCCTCTCCTGCTGTGTGGGAAGGCAGAGGGTGGGGCTGCTGTCCAGGAGAGGACCCAGACCCACAACCTAACTCCAAGGAGCTCGGCTGAGAGAGGTCCCTGCTGCACCCACGGCCCCAACAGTGCCCAGCCCCACCGCCTGAGCCACCTCAGTGCTGCTCGGTGACAGCTGCACCCTGTAGGCAGCAGGCGGGGCCAGGGCTGAGGCAGGGGAGGCCACCGTGCTGGCTAAGTCTGGAGCAGGGACAGCTCACTGAGGCACAGGGGTGTCTCAAGAACAGCCCCGGGGTGGGTCATGGGAGGCACTGGCTGGCTTTGCCCAGCCCGGAGGCTGGGGCTTCAGAAGAGCAAGAACTTGCTTGGCAGCTACGTTGTAACATGTATTTAAAAGCATTAAAAATATCCAATACTGTAAAACCTCCACTGCCCCAGGCTGGAGTTTATTAAGAACCACGAGTGAGCGGTGCTGGGGCCACTTGGCTGGTTGGCGGCTGGGGCCCAGGGCTGGGCCGACTGGCCTCTGTGTTTCACTCAGGACGCCCCAGCGGGAGGCGGGCTGTTGGCCGCCGGCACCCAGCTCCGATCTGGGCACGTGGGCCACCTGCAGAGCGGGCTCCCCAGGGAAGCAGAGTCCTGGCTTCCGGGGGGCAGGCCTCGGAGGCGAGCGTCCTTCCTGGGGAGGCGAACCGGACGGCGCGCACCGACCGCGGCACTGCAGCCAGCACTGCGGCCTGGCCCCCAGCCCGCCGGGGCCTTCTGGTTAGTAAGCAGAGCAGTTGGGGGCCCAGTGGGGGCCTCCATTAGTCCCGGGTTGTGAGCGCATCCACCCCGGACGTGCGCTTCCCTGTGTGTCTCCGAGGCCTCTCTCCGGAGCGGGCTGCAGTGTTAGCAGAAAAGCGGCGGCGCCGTCTGGGCCTCGGCCACAGGGCGGCGGGCGGGGCTAGAAGGTGGACTTGGAGTGTCCGAAGATGCAGATGGGGAAGTGCTTGACGTGGGAGGACCACTGGGCCGCCAGCTGGAAGAACTTCACGTCGTTCCACTCCACGCCATCGATGAGGACTGTGGGGACAAGGCTGTGTGAGCCCCGCCCGCCCGCTGGCCAGGGGGTGCACCGACCCCTCCCTGGGCCCGAGCCCAGGACAGGCTGGAGGAGCCGAGACCCCCGGGGACTCCCAGGCCCCCGGGGACAAGGGCCTGCTGGCTAGGCCTGTCTGCTGTCTGCCCTCAGAGCCGCCCACTGTGGCTCTGACCGTGACCTCTCCCTGACCATGGTGGCTGCGGACCCTCACCCCCTGGGCTCAGGGGGGTCTGCAAAACAGGTGGAAAACACCCTCCACTTCGACCAGAAAATCAAGGCAGGAAGGCAGGGGTTCTCCACCGGCAAGGTCCCCGGACCCGAGCTCCAGTCCCGGGCCCTGGTGGGGGTCACCTTCGAGTCTGAGACCCACGACTGGAGCTCTGAAAGGAGCCTCACAGACGTGTGTTCAAAGCCCGCTCCTGCGAAGCGCACTTCCCGAGCTCCGCCGCGGCCACCTGCGTGCTCCCCAGACAGCACCGCCGGGCCCTGGCGCAGGGCGGGCGGCCGCGCTCACCCCGCAGCATGTTCTGCTGGTGCTTGGCGGTGCAGATGAGGCGGCTGATGCCCTCGATGCACTGGCTTTTGGACTCCACGTCCTTGTCCTTGGTTTTCTTGGGCAGAAACATCACTAGGAAGAGAAGGGGCCGTGCTGCCCTACTGCTCCTTCAGGGCTGGGGGGGGGGGGCTGGACCCCGGGCTCACCTGGGACCCCCACCTGCCCAGCTGGGTCCCCCACCGGCAGTCCCCACTCACCCTTCTTGTTCTTCTCCTTGGTGACCACCGTCATGGACATGGTGGGCGTGGCTGCAGCCTCGCCGCTGCTGGGCAGCCTGCTGACCTGCAGGGACCGGAAGGTGCACTTGAGCGTGTTTTTGGCAGCGGGCAGGTCCTTCTTCTCCGCGTCTCGCTTCCTGTCTGCGGGCGGGGCCGCCGTCCAGTAGTCCACCTGCAGCCCCATCAGCTCGGCACCGACGCCCTGGCTGGGGAAGCAGAGGAGGCTCGCTGGGCGTGCTCGGGCGGGGACAGGGCCTCCCGGGGGCGGGCGCCGGTGGGACGGTGTCGTCGGCTGCCCGCCGTGGGGCCGTCCCAGTCTCCCGGGGCAGTGCAGTCACCTGTGCTGCCTTGGCGGGGTCCACAGGACAGGCTGTCCCAAGCTAACCCTGGAGTCTGGAGAGCCAAGGTCAACCTGCCTCACCCCAGACACGGCCCCCGCAGAGGCTGGGTGTCCCCCCCACTCCCTGGACTGGGTGGCCCCCACAGGTGCGAGGGCCACTCCAGACCCCACCCGAGTCTCGCCCACTGAGCTCTGTTCACGAGAGACCCAGGAACAGCAGGGGTTGCTGACTCCCCCGCGCCACCCCCTGACACCTTCTGCCTGGCTCCGTGGTTCCTGGAGCCCCGTCCGTGGACAGAGCAGCACCCCGCTGTCCGAACTCTGTGGATTCTGTCCCTGGTGACGCTGCGCACCTCCTGAGCGAGCGTGGGCCTGGAGCCTACCCGCCCCGTGGGGTGCCCCGTCTGAGCGGGCCCGCGTCCTCGCAGCCCTGACTGCTCTGCGCCCACTCCACTAGCCCCTCGGCTTCCTGACCCGGGGCCGCCGGTGGTCGCTAGGGCTCCCCCTCCGACCCGGGCCCCGCTGCGCTGGGAGGGGTCGGGTGGGCAGCTGGTCCGGGGAGTGGGGGTGCGGCTGCCTGCGCTTACCTGGGCGAGGACAGGCCCCCGCTCACGGATGGGGAGGAGGGAGGGGTGGGCGAGGCTTCCTTGGCGGCCGGAGACATGGACGGCGGGGTGGACGAGAGCACGCTGGAGCCAGAGGGGGCCGCGTCATCTGAGTCTCCTTGGGGAAGGGGCAGGGGCACAGCTCTGAGCCCCCGCAGCGCCCGGGGCATCCGGAGGCAGGGTCAGGCGGGTGGGGGCGTCCGAGGTGAGGGGAGGCTGTGGCGGGCAGGGGTGGGCCCCGGGACACAGCTCTGGCTCCGAGCCCTGCAGCGGACGGTGCTGGGGCGACAGGCTTACCTGACGTGGCTGAAGACGGTTCCACGATTCCGACCTTCACCACCTGCAGAGCAACAGGCACTGGCTGGCAGCGGCCCAGCGTCCCAGGGCCCCAGGCCCCCCAACAGGAGCCACTGGGGAAGGGCGAGTCCCAGCCCCTCCTGTCTGTGGGCAGAGCCAATCTCAGGGCGGCCAATGCCCAGTGGTGGGCGTGGTGCGGGGGCAGAAGGAACCCCCCTCACAAGGGTGTGCCCGGAAGACTCCGTGAGGGGCTGCACAGGCAGCCCTGCACTCCCAGGATCTGTGGCTGCCAGCAGCCCCTGGGCTGGACCTGAGCTGTGTCCAGTGCTCGGGACCCGTCAGGCCTCTGGTGGGAAGGCTGCCCAAGCCCGCAGCCGAGCCGATGCAGCCCTGCCCTCCGCCAGCCCTCCGCCACCCGGGGACCTGGTTGGAGAGGCCGGCCCAGCTCCGGGACAGGGGCCGCGGGCCTGCACCAGGTGCTGCGACACCTGTGTGGACCAGCAGGGCCAGGTGAAGTCGAAGTGAAGTGCAGAGGTGAGTCGAAGCTCGGCCACACGGTGGCACGCCCACCGCCTGGGCAGCTGAGGCTGCCCCCTCCCACAGCATGGCCCCCCCGACCACAAAAGGTTCCACGGGACAGGCTGCTCTGGACTGACTCCCCCGGGACTGGGCCCACTGGCCAGGCTGCCCACGGCTCTGAGGCCATGCCTCAGCTGGGGGCCACACGGTGGACGGCAGGCTGTGAAAACGGGCAGCCCTTCGTCCCCTCATGGAGAGAGGAGGACCTGCCGGCTGCCAGGCCCACAGGGTGCCTGCCACAGGGCCGAGCTGGACCCACCGCACACAGGACAGAGCTGAGAGGGGCCTGTGCCTCACCCCTCGCTGAACGTGGGAAGAGCACGGGGACCTTCAGGAGGGGAGGCGTTAAAAGGCAAGACCTCCGCTAACCGGCACAGAAGGTTCTGAAATGTGTCAACCTAATGCCAAGTCCGACTGGAGCCGCTGGACCCCAGGGCAAGCAGAGGCGGCCGAGCTCCGGGGGGCTCCGGGCACGGCCGCCCCCGCCCCCGCCCCGCCCCTACTCACCCCCATGAAGGGAATGAACTTCTGTGAAGACTCCTCGTCGGGGCTGCAAGCAAGAGGACAGTCACCGCCGGCTCCGTTCAGGGACCCCCACGCCCACCCGGAGGGGGCGCAGGCACGGCTCCGAGTCGGGGGCACAGGGCCCAAGGAGCCTGCTCCCAACCCGGCGGGACCCCCTGCGGGCAGAGGGCGGCCAGCCCGGCCCAGCCCGACAGGCAGGCCTGCTGCCCCGTCCCGGGGCCCCCAGGGAGCAGCCGGGGCCTCTGGTGACTGGAGGTGGCCGCCCCAAAGCCAAGGGCAGAGGTTTTCTCCCGGGGGGTCTGGGGGCCGGCAGTGCCCACCAAAGTCGAGGCTGTGGTGGGAAGGGCTGCCTGGGCCTCTGCCCGTGCTCTCCCACAGACACCACCCGGAGTGGCCCACAGAGGCCCAGGCCCTCGGCCGTGCGGCTGCCCCGAGCCACTGGCAGGCGGCAGGGTCTGCCTGGACCTGGCTCTGCACAGCCTCCTGCAGAGCCTTGCCCGGCCGGTGCTGTGGCCTGGGGGGCCCCCAGGAGTCGGGCTCCAGGCCCCCCGGGCAGCTGCAGGGCATCTCCCTCCCGGCCTCTGGGAGGCCACCCGCAGCCTCAGGGGCGGCGACAGCTCTCTGCCCGGGTCCGCGGCTGGGGGCGTTCCTCCGTCCGGGAGACCCTCCGTGACCGGGTCTCTGGGCCACTGTCCCAGCTCCAGTCCTCCCGTCCCCCTTCCCCGACGCTCAGAGCTTCATGTCTCTCTGGCAGGGGAGTGGCCACGGTGCCCCCGCCGGCCCCAGACGTGCCCGTGGGTACGGGGCGGAGCTCCCTCTCTGACGCCCACTCCCAGAGCCACGCCCCCACCGCTGCCCACCAAGTGCGCCGCTGAGCTGGACCGGGGGGCCAGGGCCCAGGGCAGCACAGGGCACAGGCGGGGCTGCTCTGTGCCCCGACACCCTTGGGGGTGGACGGCAGCCCCCCCTCCGGGCATCACCTGCACACGGGGACCCCCGGCCCCTACCCAGCGCGGCCAGGTCACCCCCGTGGAACGCCCGGCACACACGGTGGGGTGACAGCCCCCGCCGGTTTGCCCCGCCCCGCGGAGGAAGCCTGAGCCCCCAGCCCAGCCCTGCTGTCCGAGGGGAGTCCAGCGGAGGGAGACAACATCGCGTCCTCCGCGCTGGACAGGAAAGCCACCTGAGGCGGGCACCCAGGCTCGCCGCCGAGTGCAAGGTGGCCCGGGGCCCAGCAGGCTCCAGCCGACAGGGCCACCCCCACCTGCAGCGAGCCCGTCCCCGCGACCCCCCGCCCCCGGGAGCGGCACACAGGGAGGCAGACGAGGGCCCGGAGGGGCCGGGAGCCGGGAGACACCACAGCACAGGGTTGCTGCCGAGACTTCCAAGCCAAGCTGCGCCCGGGCCATGCACTGGACACCCAGCCCTCAACACAGGCCAGGTGTGACGGGTGACACTGGCTGGCATCCACCCGAACCCCGGACACAGAGGGGACTGCATGCATTCTTGGGGTGGCGGCACCCCTGGATTCAGACAAGCTTCACCTTCACGTCAGGGACCAGGGCGTCAGAGCCGAGCCAGGACGGGGCACCCAGCACCCCCTCACCCGGGAGCAGTGGGCTGCACGGGGCAGGTGCATCTGACTGTCGGCCAGGAACAGGTGGTCACACAGGACCCTCTGGCAAGTGCTCCTGGGGACTCTGACTGGCAAGTGGCCAGGGGGCCTGCGCCCACTGCCCCCGTCTCCTGGGTCTCCCGGGTGGACAGAAGGTGCTGTCTTCCCCAGGAGGCAAAGGCTGACATGCTGACTCTGGGCCCTGGACTCGGGGGGCGGAGGTGGGACCCACATGCAGGCCTTTGAGGGCTCATCCAGGGCGTCTGGAGCCTCCACGCCCCCCACCCCCATACTGGCATCACCCCTGTAATAGGAGGCTGGGTGACGGCACCAGGGGAGAGCCAGGGTCTCCTGAGGCCCTGGCTTTCTGCTCAGACCAGCCAGCTCTGGGGTGGGGGGTGGGGGCGGGGAGGCAAGAAGCTGGGCCCAGGCAGCAGGGCGTGCTGTGGGGTCCTCACACCACGGCCAACGGGGAGCAGCCGCCACGCCACGAACGGCTCGGGGGTCAGCAGGCCCCCGCAGCTGGTCTTTCTCGAGCCCCCGGGGCTTGTTTAGCAGGACGGCGACGGGCTGCGGCCCTGCCCTGGGGCCTTCCCGGGGAGCAGACGGCCCCGGACCCTGGGGTGCAGAACGCCCAGAGGGGTGAGTGAACGGCCACCCTGCAGCGCCCCACGCCTGGCTCTCAGCAGACCGGCTCTCTCGCTGGGAGAAGCCTGTCTGGGGGGCACTGACCGCTGCGTCCTTGGGGTGAGGCCCCGCCCTCGCCCACCGCAGCGTCCTCGCAGGGAGAGTCGGCCTCATCCCGCCCTCCAGGCCGCGAGCACTGCAGGCAGTGGGCGGCTCGAGCTCCGGCCCGTGCCTGACTCGGCTTCAGAGACACGCTTCTCACGGAGGGGCAGGCCGTGGCCACTGCTTAAACCCCACCTCTGGACTTGGACAGAGGGGGCCCGGGCACCGGTGGGCTGCAGGGTGGGGGGCCATGAGCGGGTGGGGCCGCTGCCTCAGGGTCCGGTCTGCTCCTCGGGCCGAGGGAGGCGGGCGGCCACCCGCCCTGCAGACGCACCCCCACCGGCCGACGCTGCTAAACAGCCCTAAAGACCAGCCGGGACAGCCGGGGCGCAGACCCCGAGACCGTGGTACCTGAGGGTAAAGTCAAAGTGGAAGTTCTTTCTCCTTTCAGAAAGCCGCCGGGAGAGAAAACAGACTCGTTATTACTGCGTGCTAGGGGGCCCGGCTCGGCCGGCTGGTCACGGCCCCTGGACCAGCCCGGGGGCACTCTGCTATGTCCGCCTGGCCGTCGGGCCGCCCACCTCGCGCCCCTCCCCCACGGACTGGCCACGCCCCAGGCCCGGCCCAGCAGGGGCCGTTCAGCCGAGTCCCCACCCCTGTAGACCACGTCCTGCCCGGGGCAGGGTGAGGACGGGTCTCCCAGCCGGAGAGGCCCTGACTGGAGGAGCGGGTGCCAGATCCGAGAGCCGGTCAGTGCCAGGGCTGGGCACCACGACAGTGGCCCTTTCAGCTCTCGCCACGGGAGATCCCGACACATGTGGGAACGGGAGCACAGCCAGCCCGTCCTAGCTCTCCTGCGGGGGCGGCAGAGGGTCCTGCCGGGACAGCCCGGCTGTGGCCCGCCCCCCGACCCAGCCCACCGCATTTGTCCCTGGGGGCCATCACTCAGAGCCCCTTTTGCGCCACCTGGGCCCACGAAGTGGGGCTGGGGGCCCTGTCGCCTGCCCTCACCGCCCAGGCCGGGGCCCCCCAGGTACCTCTTCTGCTTGTAGGTGAGCATGGCCTCCGCAATGGGCAGCTGGTGGGCACAGTTGGCCCCCGAGATGTACTGCGTGACCCTCGACACGATGTCCAGTGTGTCCTGCACTGCACGAGGCGGCGCGTGGGGCCGTGAGGTGCGGTGCTGGTCCACGCCCACGTCCCGGGCCGCCCAGCACCTGGAGCCCAGTGGTGGCCACCACCCCCACGAGGTCCCAGGGGAGGGCAGCCAGGCCCCCCAAGTCCAAGTCCCGAGGACATTCCCCCAGGGTCCCGGCCTTGGTCACCAACCTCGGGGCTCATGGTGGCAGAGGGACGTGTCCTAGCTGGGACCCTGTCAGCTGACCCCCCGCCCCCAGGTGCTCGGGTGTGGCCAGGGCCTCAGCGGGTGGGGGGGGGGGGCACGGGGGTCTGTCTTGGGAGACGACGGGACCCTGCTGCCTGCCAACGGGCACTGGAGGTGCGGGCGCCCCAGCCTCACCGGCGCTCTGGGCCTCCAGCTTGTTGAACAGGTCCCGCCAGGCCAGGTCCTGGAAGAAGTTGTGGTAGCGGTGGTCCACGGAGCCCAGGTACCGGGCCACCGGGTGGGAGCCTGCGGGCGGCACAGGTCAGGGCGTGAGGCCCGCCCCAGCGCTGCGCCCTCGCGGCTTCGCCGGGCCACCCTAGAGGGTGGCCCCCAGGCCTCGGCGCAGCCCAGCGCCCGACACACTCGGCCGCTGGCAGAGCGAACAGGGCCACCCGCACGGGAGCAGGGCGCCGCCACGGGGTCGCTCGGGGGGGGGCGGGGGGGGGCGGCGCGCCCTGCACTGCGCCCGGACGGCGGGCACCCGCCCCGGCCCCGCGGGGCCCGAGGACAGAGGCGCGCTCACCCAGCGGGATGACCAGGAAGCGCATGTAGCCCAGCCAGTCGGGCGTCTTGTGGGACAGCTGCTCCACGAAGAGCCGCAGCACGGCGCTGAGGTAGTGCTGCGCCCCGGCCACCGCGATCTTCACGGGCGTCGGCGGCTGGGAGTTGCAGTTGCAGCTGGGCCGCGGGCGGGAGAGGACGGCGGCTCAGGGCCCGGCTCACGGGCCCCGTCCGACCCCGCGCAACCCCGCTGCGGCCGCTGACCACCAGGCGCCCCCCCCACGGCCCCCACGGCCATTTCTGGGCCGGGCCCCGCCCACCGGGCCCCACGGGCCGGGCCGGGCCGGGCGAGGCGCTCCCCGGACTCACTATCGCTGTATGCGCGAGACGATGGTGCTGAAGGCCGCCTGCACGTCGGCCGCGGAGCAGGTGCACACCACGGGCAGCGTG
The DNA here is from genome assembly GCF_004126475.2 of Phyllostomus discolor. NCBI lineage: Eukaryota > Metazoa > Chordata > Mammalia > Chiroptera > Phyllostomidae > Phyllostomus > Phyllostomus discolor. The sequence goes on along the minus strand of NC_040903.2, from coordinate 218,265,242 downwards.
TGCCGCTGCAGGACGTCCGACAGGAACTGGGGGCGAGGCGGCGGTGGGTCTCGGGCGGCCCCAGCCCCCTGCCCACCCCCACCCCCGGGAGGACGCCGCCCACCTGCCCCTGCCAGTCGGAGGTGTTGACGAGGATGATGTTCTCCGGCAGCTGCTCGTCGGAGACCAGGATGTGGTTGAGCTGGTCGTACACCGTCTTCCTGGGGATCTGCGGGCACAGGCCGGCCTCAGCAGGCAGGAGGGCGCCGCGCCCCCGCCCAGGACCCCACGGCGCCCAACGAGGGCGGCACTAGGCTCTGGGCAGAGGCCACGGGGCCACCAACAGTGCGGGGCCGGGCGGCCACCGCGGGGCGCCGGGGGGCCCACCTGCAGCTGGCTCCTCGAGTCGGGGCAGCGCTCGTTGTCCAGGCTGTTGGCCCGCTCGTTCTGCGGCCGCGCCGGCTGCCGCTCCTTCAGCGACGTGCTCCGGCCCCGGCGGCCGGCCTGCTTCCCCTCGGACCTGCGGGGGCAGCACAGGCTGCCCACGTGCCCGCGGCCCAGCTCCCCGGGGGCCCCACCATGGGCGCAGTCCTCCCGCACCCCCACCCCGGCAGCAGAGCCAGCAGCACGGGCACCGGCTGCAGAGGCACTGGACAGTGGGGCCCTCGGGATCGCAGCCCCCGCAACCCCCCACGCCTGCAGCAGCTGGTGACAAGGGAGGGGTCACGGCTGGTGTGCGCCTCTGGGCGCACCCAGAATTCAGCGTGTTGCTCGAGTGATTCCATCAGCAGCCGGGCCTGACCGTGGCAGGTGCCTGGGCCCCACGGAAGGGTCCCTCCCACATGGCACTGCCCAGCAGCAGCCTCCCCAGGGCAGCCTGTCACCTGGTGGAGGGGATGACGAGAGACTCGGTCTTGGTGATGCGCCCGCTGGGCGGCAGCTTCTCGGTGAACACGTCCAGGGTGGAGAGCTCCGCCTCTGGGCTGTCCTCGGGCTGCGCCGGCGGCTCCACAGGGGCTGGGGTGCTCTGCCGGGAGGGGGCACCGTTGGGGACACGCTCGCGACACGGGAGGGCCCTCTGGGCCTTGGGGCCTGTTCAGGCCCCCTCCCGGCCGGCGGCTCCCCGCTCGTGGGCGGGCCGGGCCTCCCACCCCCAGGCTCCTGCTCAGGGCACCCCGGGAGGCCAACACCAAAGCCCCTCACACCTGCCCCGTGGCCCAGGACCCCCCTTGAGAGCCTGAGGGCAGCAGTGACCAGTCTGCATCCTTGGGTCTGTGCCCAACGGCAAAGCGGGGCACACCCACTGTCCACCAGGTGAACGGGGGAGGGCCCTCCAGGTGGCTCTGCCCACGGGCCCTGGTGGTGTGAGCAAGGGCCTGGGTGTCCAGCCCCGCCTCCTGGTCAGACCCCTGAGGGCAGCGCACTGAGTGGGTCTGGGCGTGGACGGGGTGAGAGGGCACGGCCGGGCTGCTTACGTGGGCCACCGGCTCGGGGGCGCTGTCGCTCGGCGGCCGGCCGCCCAGGGCCCGCGTCCTCTCCGGCACGTCAGCCTGGTGGGGGGCGGGGGGGGGGGGAGGAGACGGCGTCAGCCTGGGTGCCGGGCTCCTCGCCCGGTGGGGGCTGGCTCAGAGGCGGCCCAGGAGGCCGGCCGGGGGTTCCGTGGACGTGGGTTCCGTGGACATGGGCTCAGGGCCACCCCCAGCACTCGGGGTGCCGGGCAAGGGGCCCGGGCCACATGGCAGGGCCAGGGGCACGTCGGATTTGGGTCCGTCCGGCATCGCCGTGTGGGTGGCCCCGGGGGACTGGGGCGGGGGGTCGAGGCGGGCCTCCCCTTGCCCGGCGGCCCCGGGGGAAGCGCCCGCTCACCGGACTCGGAGGCTCCCGCTGGCTCCGGGCGCTGTGGATGCTCCCGACCTCTGTCTGCGAGCTGGAGTGCGACAGGCCTTCGAAGTACGGCCTGGGCGTGGGGGAAGGGGGGGGGAGGGTCAGTGTCCAGGCCCGCCCACCACCGAGGGCGAAGCCTGCGCTCCCGGCGGGGCTCTCAGGGCAGAGGGGCACCGTCAGATGCCCCCCCCCCCGACTTGGGACGGTGGCCGGGGGAGGATGTGGGTGGCCCACAGCCGCTCGGCTCCCGCACCGCCCGGGACCGGACTGCAACCCGGAAGGCCGATGGCCACACCCCACACCCCACAGCCCCGCCAGCAGGGAGAGACCGTGGAGGGGGAGGGGGTGCACAGGCTCCAAGGGACTTGGGAAACAGTCCCGGCTACAGTCACGGGTGGGACTTGAAGCGTCTGGTGACAAAGCCACGAGGGGACGTGGGGACGTGAGAGTGACGCCGCCGCGTGTGGCAGACAGGTCAGCGCCCTGAGGGGCCGCACCTCCCCCCACACCTGCGCTGCTCCCTTCCCGACCCCTCCTGCGACGGGCCCCACCTGGGCCGGTCGGCACCACGGGAGCACCCACGCTGTAGCCCGCACCCCACCGGGCCCCAGGCTGCCCCCCACCGGGCCCCCAGCCCGCACGGCCGGCCTCCTCATGCCCACACACAGCCTCCTTCGGGCAAGACGCCCACGGGTCCCAGGAGCTTTCCAGAGTGCGTCCTGGCTCCGCCTCCGCCCTTCTCCTGGGACACCTGCAGGGACCCCCGAGTCCTGTGGCCGCCGCCCACCTGAGCTTGGGCTTGGGGGTGCTGAGGACGCTGTCGTCATCCTCCATGTCAGGGCCGCTGTCGCTGGGGTTCTCCACGTCCAGCGTGTCGTACAGGTCCAGGTCCTCCTCCACCTCGGGGACATGCTCCGCGGGGTCCTGCTCCGAGTCCAGGACCTGTGGCGAGGGCAGACACGTGAGGGCCGCCCCGTGTCCGGGCGGGGCGTCTGCAGGACGGAAGGCACGAGGGCACGGAACCATACGCAGCCCCCCGCAGCTCCGCCAGCCCGGCCGTCCCCACCATCGGGGAGACCCCCAGGACGCCTGCAGAGGGGGGGCATGTCTCGGCACGTGGACGCCCAGCGGGGGGGGGGGGGGGGGGGGCGAGGCCGGGACGGGCACGTTGCTATGCAGCCGCCCCCGCGGCAGCTGGGACGCAGCGGGCCCCCTCTCGGAGCCCTGCCCCCCTCAGCGCCCCCTGCCCCGTCCCTGTGTGTGGGGCCTTTCCCAGGGGGCCACACAAGGGGAGCCACACAGCACACTGCCTGGCACCGTGTCCTGCCAACCGTGGCTCCCTTTGGCCGCCAGGCCGCGTGCCACGGAACCAAGGCCCCGGGTTTGGCCGTCCCTGTAGACGGGCCCCAGGGCGTCCGGCGCTGCCCAGCCCAGCGGCCACCCTCGCGCCTGTCCCCACCCATGAGGGCAGCACCACAGCAGCACAATGGACTTCCTGAGGCACCGCCGGGCTGCGTCCCGGGTGCCACACCACCCACGTCCCCATCGTCCCTGCTCCGCGTCACTCTGTGGCCACCTGGTGTCATGGTGGCCTGGCCTGCGTTCCCCCGATGACCAGGGACACCCAGCTCTGTGGGTGGGCCTGCCGGCCCCTCGTGGACGTTTGGGGAGGACATCTCGCCAGGCCCCCGCCGAGCTCTCGGGGCTGCCCGTGTTCGCCACGAGCCCGGGACGCCAGCGCGGACACGGGACTCGCAGAAATGCTCCCGGTCCACGGATGGTTTCATGTTTTGACGGTGTTTGCAGTTTCGGTTTTAGCTCCCACGTTCAGGTCTTTGACCCTCTTTGTGCAGGTGTGGGGCAGCGGGCGGGGCAGGGGCCGACTCCCTCCTTCTGCGTGCAGACACCCCAGTGTTCCGTCCGCATTTGCTGGAGAAGCTGTCTTCCCCACGGACGGTGCCAGCCTCCTGTGGACGCCAACTGCCCCGAACCGGGCCTATTTCCAGGCCGCATGCACTGCCCCACGGCCACAGCCTCGAGGTCTGACGCGAGGCCAGAGGGCGCCAGCCCTCCTCCACCGTTCTCCGGAAGGCCGCTGGGCCCACCCATCCCGGGCCACCAGCACTCCCATGTACGTGGTTAGGAGAGCCGACCGACTTCGGTGCGCGGCAGCCAGCAAGGGGTGGTGCTGAGGGCCGCTGCCGGGACGGCTCAGCTTGCCGTGGGCTGCTCTGATGGGCACCACAGCCGCGCCGGGACACCAGGGGCTCAGAGGCTCAAGCCCCACCTCTCTGGGTAAGCTCTAGACTTGGGACAAATTTTCCTCTGACCACATTTTTTTAAAAAGTATTTTTCTTCTGGTTACAAAATTTATACAGCTCTGGCTGGTGTAGCTCAGTGGGCTGAGTGCCAGCCTGTGAACCAAAGGGTCGTTGGTTCGATTCCCAGTCAGGGCATAGGCCTGGGTTGTGGACCAGGTCCCCAGTAGGGGGCGCACAAGAGGCAACCACACACTGATGTTTCTCTCCATCTCTTTCTTCCTCCTTTCCCCGTTCCCTAAAAATAAAGTCTTAAAAGAAAGTTATGCAAACTTATACGAAGTTTGGAGACTACAGAAAAGTCGAACAGGAGAACCTGTTGAAAGCCACCGGCATGTCGACAGTGGGGAGGCTGTGTGGGGGTGGGGGCGAGGCACATGGAATCTACTTTCTGCCTGATTTTGGGGTGAACCTAAAACTGCTCCAAAAATGTCATAAAAACACACAAAAGAGATGGTGGCCACAGCCCCCCGGAGAGGACGGCGTGAGGCCTCCCCTGGGTGTGGCCATCGAGCCGGAGCTCAGGAGGCACAGCCGGCGCTCTGGGTGGCCGTGGCAGGGGCCCTGGGGTGGGCCGGCCGCAGACACAGCAGCGGGAGCGCACGGGGGCAGGGGCGGGGGGCACAGAGGGGGTCACTCACCTCGTCGGACACCTTGAACCTGCGCAGCAGCGCCACGACCTTCTGCTTGAAGTTTTGTTGCTGCGAGACGAGGGGACTGGGTCAGAGCCTGCGGCCGCTCCCCGAGGCGGACGAGGGCGGCCGGCCGGCCCCAAGCCCGGACCGGGCCCGCCCAGGTGCTCACGAACTCACTCGCGCTCTCTCGAGCCCACCAGCAGGCACTCCCTCAAGCACCCAAACCACGGCCGCGGTCGGGCGCGGACCGGACCGGGGAGGGGCACCAGCTCCACAGTGCGTGCAGAGCCGGGAGCACAGGCGCCTGCCCGGGTGGTAGCGCCTCCCGGAGGCACCGCCTCCCCGTCTGGACTCCAGGTGGGGGCTCAGCTCTGGCCCCTCCCAGCTACCCTCAAGGGGTGGGGGCAGGGGACCCCACCAAAGGAGGCGCATGCCCCGCCTGCTCCCCATCCACAGCTGTGGGGGCAGTTGTGACCAGCACATGGCAGCCCTGGCCTCCCACTGTGCTGCCGGCGAGGGGCTGGGGCACACAGTGGGGGGCGGCTCACCCAAGCCGCCCTCTGCACGCCGGCCCCGCCCCCTCCCCACGGGCCCCGCCCCGCCCCGCCCCACAGCTCCCCAAGGCCAGTGAAACCAGACTGCACGGACCCTGGTCATGGACGTGGTTCTCACTATCGGCCGCCGCTGCTTCTTGGGCTTCCCTACGTCGAAGTCGTCCTCGTCCAGGTCCTGCGGAGACACGGCGCCTGGGGCCAGGGCAGCCACCGGGGAACCCAGGGATGCCCCCACCCCCCCGGGCCGACAGAGGGAGCCCTCTCTCGGTGACCCCTGCGCCTGCCTGCGCACTTAGGGCCAGACGTAGCCCCCTGCCCAGTGCCCCGCCCCGCGGCAGCCGCTCTGGAGGGTCCTGGGCCGTCCGCCGGGGTCCTGCCGCACGCGGCCGGCTACCTGCCCGTGTGCGGCATCGTCGCTGGCCTCCTGCTCGGAGGAGAAGCTCTCGTACTCCTCCTCGGAGTAGTTATCTGTGGAGCGAGCACGCGGAAGGTCAGCACCTCAAGATTCCACCCGTATCCTAGCAACTGCCAGCCCCCCCCCCCACCCGGGCTGCAGGGGGCTGGGGGAGAGGGCCCCGGCGGCAGGAGCAGAGCCTGGGCGGCCCTGGCAGAGGCAGGGGGTGGGGCCGCGCTTCCCCGCCCCCGAGAGCCCCCTCGCCCCGCCTGCCAGAGCGCGTTCCAGCCTGGGTCTCGTGCTGGACTCGGGCCCCCGTCTGCCCGTCACCCCACAGGGCACGGCGAGCCCAGCTGTGACGGCGGCGACAGGCCACGCACCCAGACCCAGAGGGCACTGGGATCGACCCCGTGACCTCTCCTCACACGTGATGTCACGGCCCCTGGAGGCAAGGCCGGGCTGCCCCGCAGCCAGGCCAAGGCAGCCACAGACCACGCGCCCCCCCTTACATCTCCACCCCCGAGGGAGGCGGCCGGGAGGTGGCCGAGAAGCAGGGACGTGGGCGCCCCCGCGGCGGCGCTCACCCGCGGACTTGGCCTTGGGGCCGGCCTGCATGGCGCCGTCCTCGTGGTCGATGGGCTGGCTGGACAGGGAGAAGACCCAGACCTCGGCCACCTTGGCGGGGGCCTCCTTGATGCCGCTGCTGCAGAGGCTCAGCACCTGGCCGCCCTCGGGGGGGCGCTGCATCACCTGGGGGCGGGCACCGTGCTGGAGGGCCACGGGGCAGGGGACCCCGGGCAGGACGACGAGAGCGACACGGGGGCCACACGGGCCGGCGGGCGGGCGGGGGTGGCCGGCCGGCGCAGCACAGAGGGCAGCTGCTCGCCAGAGAGGAGGGCCCGCAGCCCAGCCGCCCGGGGGCCACAACGGAAGCACGCGGCACGCAGGCGCAGCTCCCAGACGAGGCCACGGCCCGCAGGGCGCGACTGCACGCGTGTGCGGCTCACGGGCCAGCCACCCGCCCGTGGCCCTGGCCTGCCCTGCACCACCTGACCCCCGCCCTCCTCCGCGTCCCCGAGGCCCCGACACCCGGACCCAGCCCCGTGACGGTGGAGGCTCCGAGGCCCAGGGCACACACAGGGCCCGGGCCCTCTCCTCCCGCGTGCGCCCCCGCACTGGTGCCTGGGCCCCGGCATCCCCACAGCAGGGGGTGTCGGGTGGTTGGCCCCTCGTTTCCTCCCCAGGCAACCCCACAAACCCCGTCACCTGACCCACCGAGCACACGTGCTGCCAGCCGTCCTGCTGGACCAGCCGGGGCCCGTGCGGCGGGACACAGGCCCCGGAGGGGAAGCCGGAGGGGGAGCACATGCAGGGGCCCTCCCGGGGGTGCCCAGGTCACGCCCACACGGGGCGAACGCCCCCCTGAGCCGCGGGGGCCGCCCGGCGCCTCACCTCGGCCATGTGGATGGCGCCCGCGGCCAGCGTCTTGTAGCCCAGGATGGTCCGGTTCTTGTAGCGCTTCCTGCGCTGCAGCATGACCTGCAGCTCGTTGCCCTCCCTCTTCAGGAAGTGGGGGTACTGCGGGGGGAGGGCCACGCTCGTCCACCCCGCCAACCCGAGGGGGCTCGCGGCACACCCCGGGTCAGGGGTCCCCGGGGCCGCCACCGGCCGGGGCACCGCCGACAGCCCACGCGGGCGGACGTGTGGCCTCGAGGGCGTCGGGCCGGGGCCGACGGCGCGTTCTCCCCACAGCGAGGGGCCGAGGGCCGCGTGTGCCGGGAGCGAGCGCACACGGGTCTCCCGCAGGCTCACACCGCGCGCAGCTCTGGGCACGCACAGAGCCACGGGCACAAATGGGGTGAGCCACGCGAGGTGGAGACTGTGCACCCGCTGAGCCTGGGCCCCCCAGAACAGAGCGCCGGCCGGGCAGAGCCGGGCCCCGGGCAGAGCTGCCGGCGGGACTCCCCACGCTGGAGCACGGGCACGGGGGGAGGGGACTGCCGGCCACTTCCAGACACCGGGGTCTTTACGCCGCCGCAGACACGCACGCAGGACAAGCGCCCTCAGGCCGGGGGCGCCACCGCATTTCACGCTGGGGGGGGGTCCCGGTGCAAATGCAGGTGCACTCCCTGCCGGCACCCCCGGCCCAGCACAGGGGTCCGAGCTCCCACTGCTGCGGAGCGCCCGCACTCCTCCCCCCTTTTCCAAACCCAGGAGGGAGCCGGCCTGAGGCCGTAACTCAGTGTTCAGCCTCACTGCGCACACTCTGTGCGGAGACCCGGACGAGAGCAACCGCTCGCCCTGGCCCCAACCCACCAGAGCGGCAGCCAGGGCCCCAGGCGGCGGGAGGGGGAGGCGGCACACCGGGAGGGCCCACCTGCAGCGAGAAGGTCAGGGCCAGGTCGGTCTCTACTTGTCCACTGGGGGGCAGCACGATCTCGTGGGACCGCAGGACGCGCTTGGAGCCCTGGGAGAGAGGACAGGGTCTCAGGCGAGGGGAGCCGCCCGGGGACTGAGGCCGGACCGGCTCTGGGTTCTCTTCTGACTCAGGATAAGGAGTGGCAGGCGGGGGGCACAGGCTCCCGAGGGCCGAGAGGGGAGGTCTGTGAAGAGCCTCACAGACGTCCACACCCTTCGACCCCGGGCCCCTGCTGCGTGCCTCGGAGCCGCGAGCGCCCCGGAGCACAGGGACCCACAGCCGCAGCGGCTGCGCGGGCCCGGAGGGGCTCGGGGTCCGGGCCTCGCCTCGGGGACAGGTGGACCAAGGCGCAGCACCGGGACGCGGGCAGACGGCTAGAAGCAGCCGGGGCACGTGTGGCTGCAAAGGAAGACAAACGTGTGTGTGTGTGTGTGTGTGTGTGCGCACACGCGTGTGCGTGAGCCGCCGGTCAGTGGGGAGGCCACGGCTAAGGGGCTGTGACGCGCAACACGGATCACTCGTGGAATACACAGGCCCCGACCTCCGACCTTCCCCACAGCACACCCCGCTCGTGTGAAGGTGCTCGTCCTGACACGGCCTGCAGGCCGGGCGCCGGGCACCCAGGGGTCAGCTGTAGAGGCAGGGAGGCTCCCAGGGGCCCAGGACCCGGGTGCCGAAGGCCCAGTCTCAGGAGCCACCGGGTCTGGCCGGGACCGCGGGGATGGGCAGTGCAGGGGCTCGAGGAGTGAGGCCAGAGTGTGGGCGGGTCAGGGTTAGGGTCGGTGGTGTCAGAGGTCAACAGTGCCGGCTTCTGAGGCCAGAACGGGTCAACCCCACCTCATTCTGAAGTCCCGGTGAGACCCAAACCCCTCCCCACCTGGGAGGCTCGGGCCCCCGGGGCACCTCCCGGTCCGGCATGCAGCCTCCCGGGGCTGGCTCTGATGCTGAGCACTTACAACAGCACCGTCAGGAGGAAACAGTTTCTTCAGACCCTCACTTGGAAGAGTGACAACGTGGGGGTGACCCCACAACGTGGGGGTGGTGGCAACGGGCTGGCGAGTGGGTCAGGCCCCCGCTTAGCTGGAGGCACGCGTGGCTGCAGGGCTCCCCCCGCTGCAGGCCGGCAGCCCTGTGGTCCTGCACGGCAGCCCAGGCAGCCCCACGGCTGCAAGAGGGGCCCCAGTGGCAGAAACCTGGGGGGCAGGGCCCCCCCCCCGCGGGGCTGCTCGGGGGTCCTGGCGGCACAGGCACCGCTCCCACCGGGGCTCAGCAGCGAGGCCACAGCAGGACACCCCCCCCCCGCAGGCAGGGGCCCGGGGGCCGGTGCCGGGGAGATCGGCAGCCCGCACTCACCCCACACCTGCGGGGCACGGCCGGGGCTGAGCGCTGCGGCCCGTGGCCTCCTGACACCCGGTCGCCCGTTCACACCCACCGGCAGCAGGGGCCGCGCTCGTCGGGTGGGGGTGGGGATGGCGGGCACAGGGTGTGGGGGCAGGAGGGCCCACCCCCATTCCTGCTCCCTGGACATGTGTGGCCCGGCTGGGGGCCCAGGGGACCCTCACCTGCATCTTCACGGCGATCACCACCGAGAGGAGCTCCTTCTCCAGCTCCTGGAAGACGACCAGCTTCTTCAGGGTCAGGCTGCACAACCTGCAAGGACACGGGCCCTGCTCAGCAGCGGCCGCCCCCCACGCCCCTCGAGCCCCGGGGGCGCCCCCCCACCACTGGGGCTGCCACAGTGGACCAGCCATCAGGGCTCCCGGGAGCCCCAGCCCCGGCCCAGACCGGCTGGGGGCTGCTCAGAGCCTGCCTGTGTTGAGCTCCCCTTAGCACCCCGGGCTGCGGCCAGGCGCCCCTCTCCAGAGGGTCCTGGAGGCAGGTCTCCCTCCCGTGGAGGTGGTCGGGCCGGGGCCTGCAGACAGGCAGGCAGGAGGGGGTGGGCAGACCAGGGATGCCCCCAGGGACCAGGGTGCCCGCACACACAATGCCCCCGCCCCGAGGGCCTGCCCACCCACTCAGCCTCCACGGAGGAGGGGCCGGGCAGTGCGACGGCCGGCAGAGACCAGCCCCGGGGACGGGGAGTGCAGCGCGGGGAAGAGGGTCACCGAGGTCGCCATAGCCACGTGCGGTGTCGGGGGCCCTGTGTGGAGGCAGTGAGTGTGCAGCCGCCACGCAGGACACCTGGGCCTCACACAAACGAGGCTGAACGGCAACGGCAACTGAAGACAATTTTAGTTTTTAAGTAAGTGAAAATGAAGATAAAGCGGGAGAAAGATCTGAGCAGACATTTCACCAGAGGAGACACGTGGACGGTGAACAGGCCCAGAAGCCGTGCCCAGCACCAGGGACGGACGGGGCCTGGGAGGGAGACACCGTGCCCGACAGCGACAGCGGCGGGAACTCGGGGCCCGGCAGGTGCACAGCGGAGCATGCAGGAGGTGCTGGGCTCCGCCCGCTCGCCGGTTCACTGCCAGTGCCACGGGCTGGGCAGAGCCGAAGGAGGCCACCACAGGCGGGCAGGGCCGGGGACAGCAACAGCCAGGGGCCCCGAGGGCGCTGCTGCCGGCAGACCTCGGGTGCAGGACTCGGGTCGGAGCTGCACACGAGCGTGGGACAGGGCGAGGCTTGCTGCACGTGACGTGCACAAAGCCACGTTTCAGGAACTAGAGGAGCCACAGCCCAAACGGCACGCCCACAGCCCCCTTCTGCCACGCACCCACTCCCAGTGAATGGGGGTGGGGGGTGGGGGTGGACGGAGACCTCCCGGCACCAGCGGGGCGGGGCATCGGGCCACAGCCTCTCAGTGCTTTTCGACCGGTGTCTACCAGCTGGTTTGCAGAGGGGGGCTTCCAGTGTACGCCATCCACGGTGTGCGGTGGCTGTGGCCAGAGGCACAGTGGCCTCCCCTGGACGTGGCCTCGTCACAGGCACTCAGGGGCCCCGCCCCCGGGGCCGGGCACACCCACAGCCGCCTGGGTTTCCCTTCTCTGCGTGGGAACAGCACGGAGGCACGGAGGACTGTCTGCAAGCACAGAAAACGGCGGTCCCTCCCTCACCCAGCCCCGGCCCGGAGGAGCGCCAGGGGGTCTGCAGTGCAGGCGGCCAGAGTCGAGACTTGCTCCCTGACTCTCGGCCCTCAAGGGAGTCGTGAGCACACACACCGCGGCCCACAAACCACGGTTCTCACTGACCGACTCGGGCGGCCGCTCGCACGGCGCGCTGCAGCGCCAGCAGGCCCTCGACAGGCGCAGCCCAGCATTGCCCTCGGCTGCTGGCTGCCCGCTCCGGTGCCTCAGCCCAGGGAAGTAGGCCCAGCCCAGGGAAACACACCGCCGTGGGTCCAGGAAGCTCACAGGGAGCAACGGCGCCATCCCTGCATTTCCACGGCCGAGGGTGAAGGCTGTGCTCCGCTCCAGCTGAAGACGCCCGACGCCCGATGCACAGGAGCTGGGCGTGCTCTCCCCGCCCCCACCCCACCCCCCGGGGGCCACCGCCTGGAGCAGGGTCCCCTGCAGGGCACTGCTGCTGTCCCTGAATTCCCCGCCTCCCCTGGCAGCCCGGCGCCACTGGGCTTCCCAGTCAGAGGCTCGCTCCTGCCTGGAGGAAAGGTGGGCGGGCACCGAACAGCCCCTGCCAGGGGGCCCCTGCCTCCGGCCCCCAGCAGCACCGTGAGTCCTGTCCCAGTGGGCGGCAGGCCTCTGGTCGGTTCCCTTTCCCCTGCTGCAAGGGCAGGACCCAGGCAGCCACACAGAGGTGCTGAGGACAGCAGGGCCCAGCCTTCTGGGACCACAGAGGCGGCACCCACCCATAGCGCTGCATTTCTGCCTGTTACACAACCATGGCTGTGCCCTGGACTGCTGCGCACAGTGTGTCCTCAACTCCCGTGCTCCAATGCAGCCGAGAGCTCCTCTGGCTCTCAAGCCACACGCCTGATGCCACCCAGCGGCCTCTGTGCGGGCCCTGGGCAGCAACACCAAGTTCCCTTCAGAGCCTTTGGGGCCGGTGACACTGGGCCACACACAGACATGAGCCCCCGCCCGCCCTGTCTTCCACCCGTTCCAGGGGCCCGGCAGCCTGTTCCAACGGTCGGTGCCACGGTCCGCCCCCAAATCGATGGGGACACATCCCAAAACTCCGGTGGTGCCTGGGACCGTGGACAGTACTGAACCCCGTGTGTGCCACGATTTCTCCTGTGCGTATGTGTCTATGGCAGGGCTCAATTCACGAATTCGAGATTAACAGCAAGCCCTGGGTGGTGTGGCTCAATGGCTTGGGTGTCCTCCTGCAAACCGAAGGGTCGCCAGTTCGATTCCCAGTCAGGGCACAGGCCTGGGTTGTGAGCCACATCCCCAGCAGGGGCGCACGAGAGGCAACCACACACGGGTGTTTCTCTCCCTCTTTCTCCCTCCCTTCTCCTCTATCTAAAAATAAATACACAAAAATTTTTAAAAAGTGAAAATAAACTCAAAGTGTTCATTTCTGGGAACTTCTGTTCACTCTCTCGCACCACGGACCGCTGGGGCCTGGTGGTGGTGGGCGCCGACCCCACCCGCCACTGCTGGTGTCCGTGGCTCCGTGACAAGCCCACAGAGGGCGGCGCCCACCATCGGGAGGCCCAGCCACGGTCAGGCCAGCAGGCTGGGCTCCTCGGTCCCGAGCAGGCCCTGCCCCAGCCCCCTGCCGGCTGCCGCCCCCGCCCTGCCGGGGGCTCCGGGTGCGTCCCTGCGCGCCCGTCTCTCCTCCCCGGGGCTCAGCCCCCCGGGGAGAGGCCCAGGCCGATGGCCTCCTTCTCCCTGCCAGGACCACAGGGTGCGCGTGAACCAAGTCACCTCTTTTAAGGCTCCTGCCACCCTGCGGCCCGTCCGGGGACGTGGACGAGGCCACTCGGCCCCTCACACCCGCCCACAGGCACTAGAGGAGCATCGATCATCAGGCCTGGCAGCCGGCGCGTGGCTCGCTGTGGCATCCACTGCAGGAGGCGTCGGGGACCGTGGCCGCGGGCACTCCCACGGGCCGCCTCCCTCCCACACCCTCCGCCTGCTTCTGCAGGGGGAGCCGACGGGAGCACCAGCTTCCGCAGGGCACACGCCCTCCCGGCCGGCACAGACGGGCTTCTGACGAGGTCTGCACCGTCCAACTGTCCTTGTGGCGCGTGCTCCTGGTGCGGCGACCTCCAGGCCGCGGTCCCCAGCCGTTCCCCGGGCCCCTCCCGGGGTATGGCCAGTCGTCCCCAGAGCACCTGCCGAGGAGCCACCGGGGTGCACGGCCACCCCTGGGGCCCCAGGTCCCACAGGCCAAGCTGCTGGCTCCTGCGGCTCCTGTGCAGACGCACCGAGGGCGAGCTCACAGCCACGCACACGTGCAGCCTCGCCCCTTTCCGGCCTCTGGGCACTGCGCACGCGAGAAGGCTCGTTTCCTGAAGGTTCTGCAAAATGCACCAGCAAAACCACCTGGTGCTCCTTGGAAACCGCAGGCTCTCGTGTGATCGGTCTCTCCCCACTTCCCGCCTCACCAGGTCACTCATTCCATAACCCAGGTTTTCTGCAAAACCACCGGACTCGCCGTGTCTCCACGTTTGCTGACAATGTCCCAGCGCTCCTTCCGGCCTCACCCTCTGGCTCTCCCCCGAGCTCGCGTCCCCCCCCATCCCAGAGGCCTCTCCCGAGCGGCTCCCGTCTCACGGCACGGAGCCTGAGATCACCTCTGTGCCTCTGACTCGCTGCTTCCAGGTGACTCGACCCGGAAGCCCCCAGTCGCAGGGGCCGCAGTCTGGGCCTCGGGCAGCCCCAGGAGGGTGCGCACGGTGCTGGGTGGGCACAGCTGCCTGGGGCGGGGTCCCCGAGCCTGGGAGGCCGGGAGTCCAGGCAGGGCGGGGCTCGGGGCTGGCCGGGGGTGTGGAGGCTGCACCCCACTCTGAGCGGCACCCAGAGCCCCCACAGGCCAGCGACAGCCTGCACCACGGGTTTGGGTCGACGTTTCTCCCCCAGGGAGGGGCTCCGACTGGCGCAGCCTCATTTGGGGAACCGTCTGGCGACGACTGAGTGTCTTTTTCCACGGTGGTACGCCGTCTGACCCTTCCACTTTGAGCCTTCACTGACTGGAGTAAGCGTGTGGCTGGGCAGCGAGAAGCACGTGTGGGCGGTCGCACAGCCACGCCCACCGTCTCCAGGACCTTCCCCCTTCCAGGACTGGACCCCGTCCTCTCCTCGGTCTGCTGTCCGGCCCCACGGGTCGGAGCCCCCAGGGACCTCGTGTGGGCGTGACCACCTCCGGCTGCCCGGCCCACGTCTGGCCGACCCCACTCGGGACGACACCCTCAGGCCCACCCCTGCCGCGGTGGGCACCCCAACGCCTGCCCCCGACCACGCTTTGGGCCCGCAGGCGCGAGGGGACGAGCGTGCCTCCCGTCCTTCGCTCGCCCGCCCGCCCGCCGGGCCGACTCTGGGCAGACAGCGACGCTCCCTCCTCCGAGGGCTGACACTCGGGGGTCACCGCCAGCACAGGCAGAGACGGCGCGCGGACACAGAAGCACGGCCGCAGGGCCGCAGGCGGACAAAGGACCGGTGTCCCGAGGACAAAGGCTCTCACAGGCGCACGGAGGACAAACGGCCCACAGACCTCGGGGCGGTGCGGAGAGGCACCCGGGCGCTGCGGCCACAGGCAGGCCCCCCTCCCCCCCGTCGAGCCGGAGCCACGACTGTCACGGCAGTCCACGGGGCCCCGACCTTGGGACACCACGGCTTGGGGCCCCCCGGGGGACGACAGCTCAGGACGAGTCCCGGGTCCTTGGGGAACGTCCCCTCCACCGCCCCAGTGGAGGCCTGTCCCCGGGGCACCCGCCCCCCCCCCACCGCGGCGCAGCAGACGCCCCCGGCCTGTCCCCCTGGGGCTCCGCCTGCCGTCGGCATCACAGGGCCCAGCAGGGCTCTGTCACACCTGCCCGCCTGCCCGGCCGGCGACCTTCACCCTGGCACTGCTCGTCCCCGTCCTCAGAACGTTTTGGCTGTGCCACGGTGGACGCAAGGTGAGGCTGACCCCTGGAGCCACGTGAGCGTGTGCAGACCAGCGGCACCCAGTGCGCCCGCACGCCAGGCAGCCACGGCCTCCAGTTCCAGACTTTTGCTCCTCGCCCCCCAACCCCGGCGGGCAGCACCCCCACGGCCCGTGCGGTCTCCTGCGCCCCGCTTCCCCCCCGGAGCACGGCGTCCCGGCCGGTGCTGCGTGCGGCGCCTCAGGCCCTCTTCCCCCGCGCGGGGCCGAGTGGACCCGTCTCCGGGCAGGGCCGGACGGCGTGCAGAGCTGGTGTCGGAGGGTCCCCCCACCCACGGGCGCGCGGGGACGGAGCCGTGGTGGACACGAGTGCACGGGCACCTGCCCGAGCCCCCACTCCAGCACTTCGGAAGGGGTGGCGTGCAGAGCCGCCTGGTGACGGCGTTGTCGACGGGGGCCGCAGGCTGTCCCCGAGCCGCCGCCACCGCGTCCCGTCCCCCCAGCAGTGCCCGGGCGGAGGCGGGCCCCGCACTGGGCCCCGAGCAGGAGAGCGCTTCACGGGGCTCCGAGACACGCACCAGCGCCCCCGGCCGGCCCTGCGAGGAGGAGGCCGACCCCCACCGTTCGCCTTGGGGACACACGGCCAGGCCTCTGGGGTCCCGAGTGCGCTGGCCGTAGGTCCCGGGGAGGAAGACCCGGGGGCCTTTAGTTCCCAGGGCTGCCCACTGTGCCCGGCGTGTCTGCCCTGCCGGGAGCTGGGGCTCTGGGGGGGCAGCTGGCCAGGCCGCCCCCACCCTGCCCACCTCCCCGAGAGGGCGGCCCAGGAAGTGGGCCAAGGTGGGTGGGGCGCACAGACTGGGGCGGGGGGGGGGGGGGGGGCCAGGCACTCCAGGGCCTGGGGCGCTTCCCTCGACAGCAGCGGTCTGGTCCCCATCCCCGCGGGCGGCCCTGAGGGAGCGGAGGGCTCCGACGGCCACATCCTGCACGCCGGTCACCTTTCTCACTGGCCCGGGGTGGCTGCCAACTCTCTCTGGCCCAGCTCAGCTTTCTCGGTGTCTGAGCCTTATCTGGACACGGCTGCTTCCTGCTAACAGGAGAGAAGGTCAGAGGTGCCTCCTCAGTGTCCCTGCCGGCCAGCCCGGGGCTGCGGTGGCTCCTGCAGGGGTGAGGGACAGCGGGACCCCTTGGGAGGGTGGGGGGCAGCCGCGTGGCTCTGCGCCCATCTCCCAGCCCCAGCAGAGGCCGAGCGGTGTTGGGGGGTGCTCCACAGAGGCCAGGCCTGCCTGGGCCCCCGCAGAATGCCACGTGGCCGTGGGACGGGGCGCCAGGGCCAGGGCCTGTGCTGATGGCACTAGAGACCACGGCAGCCTCCGCTCTGCCAGCCACAGCGGGACTGTCCCCACCGGGGGCCATCGCCATTCTGGTCCCTGCCTGCAGGACACCCCGCCCTCCACCCACACCCTCTGCCTCGGTGACAGAGAGGTTCCCACCGGCACCCACCCCATCCGGGGCTGGCCTGCGCACCCCGACGCACAGGGGGCCCACACTGTGCCTGGCAGGTGAGGGCTCCTGCCCCGGGCTTTCCCGTGAGAGAGGGCCCCCGGCCCCTGCGAGGGCTTTGCTAACAGAGACAGCGCAGGCCCGGCGGGGAAGCTGGGTGCAGAGGACAGCAGCCAGCCATGGGGGCCGGGGGCAGGGATGCAGGCTCGGGAGCCCTGAAAGCCCCCAGGTCGGGCCACGTGACCCTCTGTCGGGGCCTGGACCTCCTGTAGAGCACCAGACTCCACCCAGCGCCCCTCCCTGGCCACTCCACACCTGACAGGCAGGACGCAGCCCCGGGGAACTCCTGGAGTCAGGGGCCCACCAGGACCCGGGACCCCACCCACCCAGGTTCCCTCCCTCCTTTCGCTGGGCCCCCCTCGAGTCTCTGATGAGAAACCAGGGATGGCGGGGACGAGGGGACGGCCGCCTCGCTCCCGCACCAGCAGACACACTCTGCTCCTCCGGGCCGGCGCCCCCACAGCGCGCAAACCCCGACCCCCACCTCGTCCAGCCGGCCTGCTCCCCACCTCTCCCAGGCAGCCGCCCACCCTCCCGGCCCCTCCCACCTGCTCTCCCTGGGCCACAGCCTGCCAGGCCCCACATGCCCGACCAGAGAGACTGTCAGGTGGTCCCTGTGTCGGGGGACCCTCTGACACCCCCTGGCCGAGTGTACCCCACAGCCCAGGGCCAAGGGCGGGCCTCTGCTCAGCTACACCACCGCCCTCAGGCCACTCCAGACGGGGGTCATGCACGACAGGGCTGCCCCCCGAGGGGGCAGGGTCGCGCTGAGGTGAGGTCGTCGGCAGCCACCTCCCGTCGCACCCACGAGCACAGTGGTCACCTGCTGGGGCCCCCGCTTCCCCGCCCTGAGGCCAGGATGGTGGCCTGGGGAGGCCCCGCTGCAGGGGGGCTGAGCAGCTGGTTTGGGACCCTGCCCCGGCCTGTGCCCCCAGGGTCGTCGGTGTGGCTGGAGCCTCGTCTCCCAAAGCCGAGTGGCCGTGCTGACACGGGGCGGGGGCGCCGCCCTCTGCTCACGCCTGGGGCTTCCACAGCAGAGGCTCGTGCCCTGCTGGGCAGCGGCCCGTCCCGGGCCCACAGGCTCACTGGGGACGAGGAGCGCACCAGTCCCACCTGTCACAGAGCAGCAGGCCTGGGGCGGGGGGACGCTGCCGGTGAGCGTCTGGCTGCGCCCCAAACCCGGGACGCCTGGCCCTGGCCCAGCCCTTCTGTGCGGGTCCCGGAGCTGCCTAGGCCTGAGGGCCCAGGAGGCTCAGGCCACGTGCCCGGCACCTTCGGCCCCCAGAGGCGGCCCACGTTCCCTGACGTGCTGCGCTGCAGAGGCGGGGCCCAGGGCCAAGCTCCCCAGACTCCCCGGGAGCTGCTGGGGCCACAGCACCCCGAACACCGGCCAGGCCAGCCCCCAGGCCGGTGCCGGCTGGCCAGGGCGGCAGGCACTGCGGGCAGAGCGCCGGCCGGCCCCGGTTCCCAGGCTCCCGTCCACGCAGGAGGGAGACAGCTGCCAGGGAGCAAGTGTCGAGTGACGAAGTGCGTGCCCAGCTGGGCACAGGGCACGAGGGAGGCCCGCAGGGCGTCTGCAGGGGCTGCGGGGGGGGGGGCACCCCAGGGCCCTGCGACCCACAAGTGCGCCCCCCACCCCCCAGCCACCCCTGCTCTGAGCCCCCTCCTGCGCAAACCCAGCCCCCGGCCGCCTGGAGGAGAGGCCTGAGGGCCAGGGAGGGAGCGCCTGCCCCGCGCCCCGTCCAGGGCGAAGGTGACGGGCAGGTCCCGAACGAGGTGCCCTCCGCAGCAGCTGAGGCATCTGCCGCCCTCGGCGACTCCGGGCCCCAGTGACCTCTGAGCCCCTGGCTGGGTCGTCGGGTGCAGGGCGGCGCTGCAGGCGCCCCCTCACCGAGGAAGGCCCGCCCCCACTCTGTGCGGACAGCTCGGTGCCCCTGGCAGCGCCGGGACCCTCCCGGAGGGTCTGCTCGCCCACCCCTCCTCTCACCCCTAACACGGTGGCTTCTGGGACACTCCCCGGTGCCTGCCGCTGCCCCCACAGGACGGTCTGCGCTGTGCCCACGCCCCACCCCCTGTGCAGCCCGACGCCCCCACTGACAGTGGCACTGGCACGGGGCACGCGGGACGCCCCCGAGTCTGTGAGGCAGTGGCCGGGGGTGGCAGCTGTCCCCTGCCCCCCTCGGGCCTCTGCAGTGGTGGCGTGAGGATGGAATGCTGAGTGGGCCCCAAGGCCCCCTGGGGGCAGGGGCCCCGCCTGTGACGGCGAACGGCCTTCTCGGTCCCCCAGAGCCAGCAGCGGGTGACCCCAGCACAGCCTGCTCCCAACTTGGGTTCCCAGGGAGCACCTAGGGCCTTTGACGGCCGGCACCCTGGAACCAGCAGGCGGGCCCCACCCCGTCCTCCCTGGCTGGAGCAGGGAGTGGGGGGCTGGCGCAGAAGACAGGTCCCGCCCCGACCCCAGTGGCCGTAGCCTCGTGTCCCCTGCAGGGACGTGCAGCAGGCGCCTCCCTCCACGGGGCGCCGGCAGCCGCCACGCCGCAGGGCTCAGGTGGAGAAATCAACGCCCATCGCCAGGGGCGCAGGGATGGAAAGAGGTGCCTGCCTGCAGCGTCCCCAGCCACCCACCCTGCGCTCGTTTACCAGGCCCCACCCACCCTGCTGCAGCCGCGGCCTTGAGCTCCGCAGGCGGGAACCAGCAGGCCGGCGGGCACGGCGCTTGCCCTGTGGGCGCTGCCTCCCCCGGGGCAGACGGGGGTCTGCGTCGGCCAGAGATGCTCAGAAACTCGAAGTGCAGCCACCAGAGACTCCAGGGACTCAGTCCTTCGGGACAGGGACACCCCCACCAGGGTGGGGGGCCCGGCTGCGAGTTCCGCAGGTGCCGCCTGCGGGGTGGCCTCGCAGAGCGCTGTGCCGCAGCCTGCCGGGGGCCGCCCTGGCACACATGTGCCCCCCCGCCCCAGGAGTCACTACAAGGGCAGCGCTAGCCACTCCCCAAGGAGGAAGCCCACCTGGGAAGAGGAGACGCTCACAGCAGGAGTCTGTGGAGCCCACCTGCCCCCCCGCCCCCAGCCAAGGGGTCAGGGTCGGCAGCAGTGGGCAGGCAGTGGCAGCCAGGCCCCCGCCCATGCCTCCTGAGACATGCAGCCCACAGGCCTCACGCCCCGCAGCCAGCTTCCTCCGCCTCCCCTTCAGGGGAGCCCCAGTCCCCCCAGGCTGCCAACCCCACCCCCGCCCACTGGCCCCTGCACACAGCCAGCCCAGCCGCAGTGCGGGCACCGTCCTCCCACACAAAGTGGACCGGTGACTTCCCCAAACATGGACGAGACCCACACCCCGCAGCAGGGCCTCGCACGCTGGCCGGGCCACGGGACGGGGGCAGAGCAGGCAAGGGCTGGGAGCGGCCACTGCTGCTGCTGCTGCTGCGGGGACGGGAGAGTGTGCCCCGTGGGACGCGCCACCACGGGTGCTGCTGGTGTTCTGGGGTGGGGAGACGGGGGGGGGGGGGGGGGGCAGGGCAGGCAGACGCAGCCCGAGGAGGAGCGGCCGAGTCACCGCGCACGGTCCAGAGTCCACCGCGCCGGGGCAGGCGGTGCAGGCGGGAGGAGGAAGCTGCTGCACACCGACAGCCGAGAGCGCGCCGCGGGGCCCCTGAGGAGAACGGACAGACTGTCCAACGAGCCTGACGCTTGTTTTCAACAGCACAGACCGAGAGGAAGCCAGGGAGGTGTGCCCTCCTCGTGCAGGGGGGCCTGCCCCCTGGGGGGACAGTGATGGCAGAGTTAACAACATCACAACACGACAGCCGGGACAGGGATCACCGTTCACAGAGTGGCCACTGGACGGAAACAGTGGGCAGCGGCAAACGAGGGAAATGGAGTAAGAAAAAATCGAAGCGAAACAAGGCAGGACGAAGGAAAACAAAGGTGAGACCTGCAGGACAGCAGTGAACGCAGAGGTGCAGCGGCAGACGGGGACCTGACCGTGTCACCGGGAGGGACAGAGGACAGGGGACCGGATGCTCCGGGTGAACGCCGGCAGCTCACAGCCTGCGTGCAAACGAACTCCAGGTTCACGGTGAGCGGCCGAAGGCACGCCCAGACATGTGCGGACACAGGACGGGGGGAGGGCCACAGAGGCCGGCGCTCTGGAGGGCGTTCGCGGAGCCGTGTGGCCATTCCGTCCACGCCCACGCAGAAAGCGTCACCGGGTCCGGAGCCACAGGCTCTCGAGGCCCACAGCACCAGGGAGCGAGTGCGAGTCCAAACCTGTGCGCCCAGGACAACCGCGACTCCCGAGGTCGCAGCCAGGCGGGACGCAGGTGGGGCGGCCCCAGAGAGCTGGTCTGCGCACGAAGGAAGGGGCGTGGGGCACGCAGAGCAGGGCGCCGCAGGCCGGGACGGCCAGCAGGGCCCCGTGCTGGTCAGCCCACGCGGCCTCGAGCCCCCCGCAGAGCGAGGCCCCAGCGCTCCGAGGACCCGGCGTCGTGCCGACTGCCATCTCTGACCACGACCCAACTGAGTGAGGAACGAGTGACGGGAAACAGAAGCGCCAAATCCGGTGATGGCAAATAAACAGGAAAAAGTCCATACGTTTGGATATGAAGAAAGTTTTTGAAATATCCTGCTATGCTGAAGAATAATGGAAAAACTTTAAAGTACTTTTAACTGAACGATTCTACGTCTAAAGGCAGGTAAGACGCAGCTAAACCGTGCCCTGCCTTGCGGCTGCGAGTGCTGCTGTGCAAGGGAGGGAGGAAAAGCGGCGCGCCGAGCCAGAAACCGAAGGACGGACGGCGCGGCAGGCCTCCCGCGGGAGCGGGGGGCGGGGGGGACGGGAACCAGCCCCGCTCTAAGGAGCCGGACGCCTCCCTGCAGGGCGAGGGGACGCAGGGGCCACCGGGGACGCCGGCCAGGCCCTGCGGGCGGTGAAGGAAGAAGTAAAAGAACAGAGTGACCAGCTTTATGCCCATAAACTTGAGAATCTAGACAAAACGGACAGATTCCCAGAAAAAATGTGTTTCCAAACCTAACCCCAAGGGGCGAAGAACCTGTTCTTCATCCGAGGAAACAGAATCGGGAGGCGAGCTCCCCACCGAGCGACCGCGGCTCGGGTGGGTGGTCTCTTCCCCACGCTCACGGCGCACACGGCGCCAACTGCGCACAAGCGCCCCGCGGCGGGGCACGGCGACGCCGTCCGCGTCCTGGGCGGGCTCTGCGCAGCCTCTGGGCACCGGAACCTGACGCGGGCGGCGGGGGGCGGGGTCACAGGCGGACGCGCGTGCGCACGGGCCGTGCTGCGCTGCGTCTGAGGGCGCACGGTCAGTTCACCGCTCAGCAACCCGTTTCCGTGTTTTCTAAATTTTCTACAAACTCAGCAACTGGAAGAGGAGCCCTGGCCGGGGATCCAGTTGGTTAGAGCATCGTCCTGACAGGCCGAGGCTGTGGGTTCACTCCCAGGTCAGGGCGCACGCCGGAAGCAACCCATGAAGGCATAAATGGGTGGAACAGCCCTGGCTGGTGTGGCTCAGTGGATTGAGTGCCAGCCTGCAAACCGAAAGGTCGCTGGTTCGATTCTCCGTCAGGACACAGGCCTGGATTGTAGGCCAGGTCCCCAGTAGGGGGCATGTGAGAGGCAGCCACACATTCATGTGTCTCTCCCTCTCTTTCTCCCTCCCTCCCACCCTCCAAAAATAAATAAATAAATAAATGATTTTTTAAAAAAAGAAGTGGGTGGAACAGTAGATCAATGTTTCTCCTTTCCTCTGTCTCTAGAATAAAGACATTTTTTTAAAAAATGATTATATTCAGTATCTTCTCACAGTAAGTGCAGAATACATCCCTAAGGAGCAGCCATTGCACAGGCATCAGAATCACTGTCATTGACAAGAGGATGACACGGAAGGCGACACGGCTGGTGGCTGTGGACGACAGTGCCACCCCTTCAGAAAACGGGCCATTTCTTATGACGCTGACAGCCACCCGAGTCCCCTGTGGCCAGGTCCTGCCGAAGAGAAGTGAGCAGACACTGTCCCACACTCCGTGCCCACACGGTCGCAGTGGCTTTGAACACAGGAGCCCTGACCAGGAACAACCCTGATGCCCACCACCAGGGGCAGGTGTACACAGAGTGCGGCCCGTGGCGAGGAAAGGAGGACTCCTGGGCTGCAGTCTGGAGGGGCCAGGCCAGGCCCAGGAGCTGCCTGCCGGCCTGTGGACCTGAAGCCCAGGATGCAGGGGACCTGCTGGGGTGCTGAGCTGAGAAGCAACCTTCCTAAAAAAACAGGCACGCAGCTGTCAAAATTCACACCTCCACCTGAAGATCCTTCTGTGTGTATACACCAAATATCCATGACCCCTCACACGAACCAAGGGGTGAACAAGGAGGTTGCGGAACACGAAGGAGCAAGAGCAGGTGAACAGACGTCCGACCTCAGACACTAACAACTTGTGAACCTCAACAGTGGGAAGTGCAAGGGTCTGTCTGAAGTACCCCAGACCCTTCAGGAGGCACGGACAGGAGGGGACAGGAGGCCGTCTTGGGATTCCTGCAGTGGGGCCCCAGCAGCAGGAGGCAGCGGAAAGGTCAAGGTCGACAGGGAGGAGCACTGTGTCACGAGGAAATCCACGAAACAGCCTGCCTGCCACCCTGAGAGGGGGAGCAGGAGAGAGATGAGGCCAGTGATGCTGGGGAGGACCACAGGCTGCACGAAACCAAGAACATGCCGTGTCCTGGGCGGGGGGGGGCAGCACATTCAGGCAAAACAGGGTCGCTACCCCCAAAGATGCTGCTGAGAGTCAAGTGGGGGAAAGGAGAAAGCAAACCGGCAGAAGAAAGAAAGAGGAATTTCGCTGATGAGGAAGTACAAATGGCCTGCATGAGCAACCAGAGAGATTCAAGTGAAAACCACGATACCAGTTCACACCTACCAGACTGGCAAAAATGAAAAGCCAGGCAGTGCTGGCAAGAACGCCAGAGGGGGCCGAAGCTGGCACTGCTCTCTGGGAAGCTGCCTGGTAGTAACACTGGGCGTGCCACCCCCCTCCCCCTGCCCAGCCCTACTGTCTGCACGTGCTCTCCGCGGGTCCACCTGCCCACAGGAGACAGGGACCGGAGGCTGACAGCAGGTGATCGTGAACTGGCCAAGCCTGGAAACAAGCCAAAAGACCAGGGCAGGGGAGAGATGCACGCCACTATGGGACGGGGTCACCACAAGGAAGGGGCCGACATCAGCACGGATGCCACTCAGAGACTTAAGAGATCAGGCAAAACGGAGAACAGAGAAAATGTGACCCCCTTCACAGAAGTCCCCGCAGAGCACCACCAGCCTGGCAAGGACTCCAGAGAAACGGGGGGGGGGGGGGGGGGGCCGGGGCCGAACCACCTCCCAGGACGGGGAGGGGACTCGGCGGGCTCCCAGTCTAAGCGGCAGCTCCCAGACAGCCAGCGCTGTCCAGCCCAGGCCCCTGCCTCCTGCCCCACACAGTCCCTGCACAAACACTAAGTGGGCTTCCCGCAGGGCCCACAGGGGGCCGACCCTTCCCACACCCCCTGCCCTGTCCCAGCTAACACACTGTGGACTTCCTCGGAGCCCGGAGCTGCTGGAGAGGCACGGACCGTCATGCACACTGTGGGCAAGCGTCCAGGAGGAGCAAGCGTGGACGAGGGGAGCTCTGATAGAGCGCAGCTGCGGGTGGGGTCCGGGGGGTGCTGGTGACAGCACAGAGGGGACAGGAGAAGCCTGGGGGGAGAAGGTCCAAGATGACCCCTGGCTGTGGTACCCGACCCCAGGGCAACTGCCAAGACCAGAGAGAGGAGGCAGGCCCGGGGAGAAGCTCCTGAGTGTGGCTTCGCAGCCCACTCCGCACACTCTGCACAGCCTCAGCCCTGCGCTCCGGCACCCTCCACACCTCACTCAGACCCACCTGTTGAAGGAGCTGGGGCAGAGTGCATGGCCCCCTCAGGGCACACCAGCCCCTCCAGTAATGGAGGATACTCCTGGGGTCCCCGCCGGCAGGTCTCCCCAGGGAGAGCTCTTCCCTGCAGCCCACATGCAGCCCCTGCGGCCGGCTGCCCACCCTAGGACCAGGCCCTGGTGTGAGGGCTTGTCTCTCCCCCTCAGCCTGGCGCTTCCGCAGCAGGGACCTCGGAGGGGGAAGAAGCCGCAGGAGGAACAGGGAAGTCAGGAGTGCGAGTACAGTAGGGCTGGTGGGCCTGTGGAGAAGCCTCCACCAGCTGTTACCATGGGTACGGGGCTTCCCCAAGTGGGAGGTGTCTTTTGCGATGGTAGAATGGACAGCATGATGTGAGTAGTGCTGACGTACAAGCAGGTATCTCTAAATTTGCAGGCGCAGCGCAAACGGGAAAGGGCCCTGAGACCAGCAGGCACAGTGGGAAGCCCCAGCCCCCAGGGCTACCCCGGAGGATGTGCTGGGTGAAGGAGAACAGTCGTGGTCCCAGGTCTGTTTGTCCTCTGGACAGTGTGCCCTGAGGGTCAATCCCAGGCCACTCAGACTTCAGTGTGGCTGGATGCAAAAGTAACTCTGTGGTGCCCGGTGGAGAGAGGAGACACCCTAGGCGCACTCCACCGGGCACCACATCCATAGGAGGAGGCAAGGACGCTCGCTGTCTGGGAGCCAACCAAGTGAGAGCCCGGGAGACCAGGGATCTGGGGCCCCCTCCGGCTCAGGGATTCCTCGCAGGGAACGCTTGTGCGTGCCCAAGCAGGGGCGCAAACGCCGCGGCCCCAGGCGCGAGGTCCCGGGTGGAATCCCAGGAAGCGGGTCCCGGGCAGGGGTCCCGGGCAGAGGCCCCGGATGGCCGGTCTCTGTGGACGGCCTCGGGTGGGGGTCCCGGCTGGGGAACCCAGAGCGAGGTCCCGGGTGGCCGGTCCCGAGTGGGGGCCCCGGGTGGCCCGCAGGTGCGCGCGGGAACAAAGCGGCCGGCCGGGCGGCGGCGTACCTGGGCACGCAGCTGGGACTGGAGCCGTCCACCTCCCAGGTAGCGAACAGGTTCATGGGCACCGGCGTGTTGAGCGCCGCAGGCGGGCCGGCCAGGCCCAGACGACCCCGCTCGGCCATGGTGCCGGCCCCCCGCTCCTCGGCGGCCTGGGGCTGCGGCCGAGCCGCGGACGCGCGGCGGCGGCGGGCGGCGGGCGGGCCGGGCGCGCGGAGGGCGGCGGCGCGGTCACATGGCGGCCGGGCAGCTGGGACTGCCGGGCGGGCGGCGGACAGGCCCGCAGGCGGCGACGAAGCTGCTGCCGCCCCGCCCCGCCCCGCCCCGCGCGCGCCCGCCGGCGCGCCCACGCCGCGCGTTCCCTGGGCTCCGACCGCGCCGCCGCCGCCCATTGGCTGAACAGGAGCGCGCTCAGCACCTCAGGCCCAATTATCGCCCGCGGAGCTCTCGCCGGAAGTGAGGTTAGCGCACTCCCTTCCCGCGGGCGCCGCGCCAGGCATTCCCTCCCACAGCGCGCGGGAGCGCGCCCAGACGCCTGCGCACAGGCTCCGCCCCGCGCGTCCCGCCCCGCCCCCCGGGGGAGGCCGGGAGGGGAGAGGTCCGGCGCGATCCAGGTCTGCCTGCGGGGCAAGTCCACAAAGCGTGCTTTCCTGTCCCCGCGTCCCGCGTCTTCCCAGGAGCATTCATTGTCCCCACGCACCAACCCTGGCTTCTTGCGCGTCCTCGGAGTCTCCACGGCTCTTGCGCATTCCCAGTGTCCCCTGGTGCCCTTCTGTCCCCTACTGTTCCCTGTGTCTCCCCCAGGAACCCCCTAGACCACCGGGCCCCTGCGCCTGCCTCTCGTCCCCCGCAGGGCCTGGAGGACGGCCTGGGGACGCCATGCAGCTGGGGGGCGAGGCTCCGGAGGGGTTTCTGCTAGCCGGGGCCCAGAAGAGCCCCTCAAGCCCAGAGTGTGGGGTTGAAATCCCCTCTGGCGTGTCCTCTTTCTGTCCGAGTCTCCTTATTGTCCAGCGACACCCTTTCTGCCTTTTTTACACTAGACAATGGAGAACGAATGTCTGGGGCAGGAGCGGCTTCTGACCGCAGCTCACAGCGAAGGTGGGGACCCAGGTTAGTAGCAGGCAATGGGTAGAGCTGCCCACTGGGCCCACAGGGCAGTGAAGGTGGGAAAAGGCCCTAGGAAAGGATCTCTGGGTTTGGGGGCCAAGGCGTCCCTTCCCCCCATCCTTTTGGCGGTGGCTCTGGTCAGTCACCAGATGCTGAGATTTAGGAAAAGCTTTGCTGGCACCTCTTCTGTTTCTTTGTATCCACAGTGTGACACAGATGCTTTCCTCTCCCGGCCCCCGTCCTGCTGTCCAGAAGCAGTTTTACTGAAACAAGTCAAGTCGACTTCCTTCCACTGCCTCCAGGTTCGCATCCCAGAGCCCCTGGGAGCCCTTTCTCCTACAAAGGATCCCTCCCGGCCTCCAGCTGTAACTTGGTATCTGGAGCGAAAACAGCTGCGTCTGCTTAAAGCTGCTTTGGAGAGAACAAGAGAGTCTGTGTTTCCCACGTGTTGGGTGGTGCAACCGACAGCACCAGGGTCCGTCCCGCTCAGCCAGCTGACTGGGTGTTGCCTTACATTGCACATTGCTGCTCCTGCCACTTGCACCTGTAGGTCTCGTACCTACGAGATGGGGGCGTTCAGAGGGCAGGGTACAGTCTCTGGGGAGGACCGACTGCCTTTGGTGACAACAGGAGACAGACACCCACTGACCTCAGCCTTTGGCATGTGGCACTGGGGGACAGCGCGAGGTGGTCAAATGAATGGGCCGCCTGACGTTGTGTCTGTTTGCACCAGCATCTCACCCAGGCATCGAGTACAGTGTCGGGGGGGGCGGGATTAGGAGAAGCAGGGTGACCAAGCCCAGCACACGGAGGCTTGACACCAGCTGCTGGCCGGCCACAGTGCAGCTGGGCCCTTCCCCCACACCAGGCACCCTTTGTGAGACCTTCCTGGGCATGACAGCCTGTCCCATCCCCGTTTGACGGTTGAAGAAACTGAGGCACAGGAGACTATGCAACTGCTAAGGAGAGGAGCCAGGGTGGAGACTCACACAGTCTGGCCCTGAATGGCCTCCCCACCCCAAGCCACTGCTATGGTGAAGATGCTTACGTTGTTATGCAAGGCAGGGACGCAGTCCACACTGTGTGCTCATTTGTTCTCCAGGTGGGCTGTGCAGACGCCAGGAAGGTCAGTGGGGGTGAGACTGGGTCTTCTCGCTTTTCCAGACTTCTGCAGTAGACAGATACTGCTTTGGTGATCAGCGTCACTCTTCTGGCCAGAAGCTTGTATTTGCATTGTCCCCCTCTGTACATGAAGATGACTCATCTTCCTCCAGGGGACTGTGGGTCCCGGGTTGATGCTGTGACAGTAGGGAGGATGTCCCTCCCAGAGAGCCTGGCATGGGGTGACACCCCCCTCCCCCCACCAAATGTGTGCATGCACCTGGTCTTTCTGGTGGCTGTTTCTTTAAAGCAAGAACTTGCTCCAAGAGGAACCTCCCTGTACAACAGGGGTTGCTGGGTGTGGCTGGGTTGGACACCAGAGGAGAGTGTCGTCCAGAGCCCTGGGGTTCCAGGAGGGCACCCTGAAAACCTTTGTGAGAATCTGACTGTGTGCCACCTGCCTGCCTCATTTCTAAACAAATTAAAGCTTCAGCCTTGGCTGGTGTGGCTTAGTGGATTGAGCACTGGCCTGGGAACCAAAGGGTGGCCAGTTCAGTTCCCAGTCAGGGCACATGCCTAGGTTGTGGGCCAGGTCCCCACTAGGGGGCGTGTGAGAAGCAACCACACACTGATGTTTCTCCCTCCCTTCCCCTCCCTAAAAATAAAATCTTTTTAAAAATGGGTGAATCAAAGCCTCAGGTTTCCCAGAGGTGCAATAGGACTCCAGCTGTACTGAAGCCCCAGCTTCTCGGGTACTAGGTCCAGGCCTGCAGCCCCTTTCCTGGGGCCCCAAGCATTGTCACTGGGGGGGTCCCTCCATCGGCAGGTAGGGGCTCTGGCAACTCACTGGTCTCTTCAGTCTGAGTTGAGATGATGTACCCAGGCATGGGGGTGTGCTGTGGCACCAGGCAGGTCTGGCCCCTGCAGGCAAGCAGTGGGCCCTGGGATCACAAGGCCCACTCCAAGGTACAGGGATGGCAGTAGCATCGTCACGCGCAGCAGGCTCACGCACACGGAGATGGCCTACCAGCTCTCGCCCTCTGCCGCGCTCACATGGGGAGGCTTGTGTGCTCCTGTGCACGGTCGCCGCCCTCTGTGTGGCTCAAGCTGGTGGGGCGAGTGGCCAGGGCCTCCTGTAGAGCCCAGATGCCTGTCGGCGGGCTGGACGCTTCAGTCTGCTCCAGCCCACCACAGCCCGCAGCACTGCGGAGCCTCCTCTCCTTTTTGGAGCAGGTGGAGGAAGCTGCCCTCGATGGAGAAGTCCCTGTCTGGTCCGTGCTCCTGGAAGATGGACACAGCTTCAGCAACCCCTGGATGTGGCCTGTGTCACACCCACCCCCATGGGGCTGGGCTGCCGTCACTGAGGGAGGGACAGAAATGCCCTGCACAGCGCAGTCAGAGGCAGTGCCAGGGCGGCGGTCCTCTTCCAGGAGAGGAACAGCTGTGGCCAGGACCCCCGGCGCGCTCCTGGCACAGTACAGGCACATGGGGAGCAATCGGAGCGCCAGACCCTGGGTGTGTCAGAGACACCCTCCCGCAGGTGGAGCGGGGATGCAGGCCTTTGCTGCAGGGGCTGCACTGGTGCGGGGACTCACCCTGAGGGTGCCACCAGCCACCCGTCTGCTGGCGTGGAACACAGGGTCAGCAGTCCACAGGCCCCTGGGGGCCTGTCCCGGGCACCTGCGCACCCTGACGAGCACCTGTGCTGCAGGAGTCACGGCCTTCTGGCACCTGCCCTGGGTGCCCGCTTAGTGGCTGGTGTGCAGCAGATGCCCTCTCGCCACGGCTGCTGGTGCACCGTAGGAGCTAGAAGTTCTCTCAGGAGCCGCCTGATGAAACAGCCCAGGTGACCCTTACAGAGCCGAGTCCTCGGTCCACACACTTCCGTCCTTTGCTCCTTTCGTAAACGACGGTGCAGCCGGTTTCAATCCCTGGGAACCCAGGAAGAAGAACGGGACCAGGTCTTGCCCTCGTGGGCCTACGTCCTGCCGGGGAGACCACTGGGGCCGGCCACCAGCACACATGCTGGGCTTCCAGACAGCGGGAGCACAAAGGGGGGTGGTCACTGAGATGGGGAGGATGGTGGCTGAGCCAAGGACTGGGGACAGCGTGGAGCCAGCCTCGGGAAAGGGCCGCGCTGGCCCAGGAGCCCCGGGATGCCTGTCTGCTCGGCTGGTGCTCTGGAGGGTAGAGTACGCCCCAGGAGCCTGGTCCGGGCCTGCCCTCAGCCAGGCGTGCACTAAAACCCATGCTGCCGTGTGGTCTCGGAGCCTCGGAGCCCGAGCCAGCACGTGGTCCCGGAGCTGCTGTCTGGGAGGGCCCTGGGGGGCTGGCTGCTGGGAGCAGCAGCGGTCCCCTGGGGTGCCCGCCCCCTCCGCCCCAGCCTGGGCGGGGTCGCCACAGAGGGAGGAAACGAGCCGGCACGGGCTGGGGGCGAGGGAGTCAGCCTCGAAGGACCTCGGGTCCTGGAGTTGCCGCCGCAGACAAACGCGCAGCAGGCTCAGGGGAGACGGGAGCAGGAGTAAGAGAACGCAGAAACCCAGACCAAGCAGGTTTCAGAGCACAGCACCGGGGAGAACGACCTCGAGTAGAGAAACCAGTGACCCTGACCCTTCGG
Organism: Phyllostomus discolor; assembly: GCF_004126475.2. Taxonomy (NCBI): domain Eukaryota; kingdom Metazoa; phylum Chordata; class Mammalia; order Chiroptera; family Phyllostomidae; genus Phyllostomus; species Phyllostomus discolor. The sequence goes on along the minus strand of NC_040903.2, from coordinate 218,234,732 downwards.
TTCCCAGGCCGGCGGCACCCAGTCCACTGAGCCACCCCGGCCAGGGCAGGATGAAATGTTTTGTTTTGTTTTGTTGTTTTAAATCCTCACCCGAGGACGTGCCCACTGATTCTGGAGAGAAGGGAAGGGAGGGAGAGAGGGAGGGGCACTCATCGGCCGCCTCCCACACGTGCCCCGACCAGGGGTCGGAACCCCCCCCACCCCCCCCCACCCCCCGGGGCCTCAGGACAGCGCTCCAACCAACCGAGCCACCTGGCCAGGGCGACTGATCAACCGTTTCTTTTCCCTTTGACTCTTTACTTCACTCCTGACACCAGAATAAATTCCAGATGGAACGGGAATTTAATCATGAAATATGAAGCTATAAAATCTCTAAAAAAATCAGAAAAATAGTTTATCATCTTGAAGCAAAGAGGGCTTTTATAAACAAGCCACACGCTGGGGGGAAATGGCCACCGACATACCGAAAGACTAATTTTTAACCCATTAAAACTTCTTACAAGTCAGTGATAAAAAGGAAAGGACCCAACGGAAGACTGCAAAAGACACAAGCCCCAATTCACACCCACGATTAAAAATTAAATCATGTGAATTTGCACCCAAGAAGCTGCATGAAAAACAAGGTAACAGCTACACAGCCCCTTCCCACTAACTTCAGGACTCCTCGACGGTCCGTGCCCCTCCGTGGTGTCTGCGTGGGGGCCACGCGCCCTCTGCCCTCACCCGCCCCCTGCTCAGGGACAGGCTCGGCAGCTGGAGGGTGGGTTTGCACCCCAGATGGGTCTGCACCCCGGGAACTGACGAACGAGGCATGACCTGAATTACCGCCCCATTCATCAGCAGGCTTCGCAGAGGCCGCACCCAGGGGCCCGCCTCTGCAGACCCTGGCTCTCCGGCTCCTGCCAGCGCTGTGGGCGCTGCCACACCAGGGGGGTTAGAGTTCCTGGATGTTTATCCCGGCCAAGGAATGCTTTCAGGGCAGGGGAAATGATTTCTAAAGAAGCATTAGACGCAGGTGTAGGCCCTCCGTTTCCTGGGAAAAAAGAGAAAATTTCTGAAGTGGAGCCGGGCAGGAGGCAGCGCTGCTGCTCCCCCCACCACCGCCCCAGCCTGGGGGGGGGCAGTGCCCCACCCTCCCTGCTCGCAGGCCCTGAGCCCCTCCCAGAAGTGCCGCTGCGTCCAGTTGGATGGTTTCAGACCCCCGCCGGAGAGCGGGGTTCCGCTCCTTGAGGAGGCTGGCACGTGGACGGTTCCTCGGAGCTGGGTGTGCACCCGGGCTCCGCCAGCCCAGACTCTGGGCCTGCACAGGCAACAGCCTCTGTCTGGCCACCAAGCTGTCCTGACTTTGGGCTGGCCAGTAGCTCAGCCATGTCTCCAGGCATGTCTGCAAGGCAGGTCCCAGGTGGGTCAGCACGCGACCCCCGGGGCTCAGGAGCGCAGACTGCCCTCCCCAGGGCGGGGGGGCCTCACCCGACCTGTCGAAGGCCTGAATGGAACAAAGAGGAGGAGGACTCGCCCCCTTTCTCCGTCTCGGTGTTGAGCTGGGCGTCTCGTCTCACCTTCTTCCACCCTCGGGCTGGGGCCTGCGCCCTCACCTGCCTGCCTGAGCCTCAGAGCTTCAGGCTCAGACGGAGTCCCAGCAGCCAGCCCACCCCCGGGTCTCCAGCAGGAAGACGGCCGATCGTGGGACCTCTCAGCTCCCGGTCGCACGAGGGGTTTCCTACAACAAGGGTGCTCTCGTGTGTGCCCCCCCACCGCTGCTCCCCCGCAGAGCCCTGGCCGCTGCCAGGCTGCCAGGCTGCAGTTCAGCCGGAAGGCCTACAGGTGCCTGTGCCCGAGACACTGCCCTGTGTCCTTCTACTTGTGACACAGTGCCCCCAGTGCCCCCGACCTGGCTGGTCCTGAGGTCAGCCATGGTGATGGCGGCACAGCCTGACGGAGCTGGCACCCAGAGGCACCACCTGAAGTCAGCGGGGTCACCGTCACTGTCACCGCGCTTTGGAAGAAGGGGTCATCCTGACTGGCATTTCAGTGCTTCGCAGGATGGCATGGCCGAGACCACAGATCCCCGCCGGGGTGTGGGGGGGGGCCGCAGCACAGAGTGGCGGGGGCCTGGCCTTGCCTCAGCCCCTCACACGAAGCCACGCGGGAGCCTCCCTCGCACAAAATACCCAGGAGAACCCCAGGTGGGTGGCGCAGCTGAAAAGGAAAGGCGCCAAAGACAGAGGAGAGTCCTCTGGGCTGGAGGAGACCGTCTGAGTGAGGGGAGCCGCTGGGACAGCCAGGCTGTCTGCGTGCCTGGACGTGCCCCAGTGTCTCTGCAGCCCCGAACCTGCACCTGCAAGGGGACAGGCGGGTGGGAGAGAGCCTCTGAGACGTGGTGGGGGCTAGGGAGGCCGAGGGCCGACACCCTGGGTCCGTGACGGCCCTGCAGGCGGACAGGACCAGGGTGGAGCAGGGAAGGGTGATTCAAAGGCCCATAGAAGGTGGTGGGTGGACAGGAACGCAGGGGATAGATCCCCACAGGTACGCCCCCCCCCCCACGATTGCTGAGGACTGAACACCACGATCCCTGTGTTGTTGGTGCTCGGTGGGAAGTGGGTGCCAGTGCCCCAAGCAGCATCATCAGGCCCCCACGGTGGCAAGCCCTGCACTCAGGTGGCCCCCGGGCCACCCACAGACAGTGCCAGCCAGTGCTAGCCCGTGGCCCCACCAGCTCAGCCCCTGAGGCTGGGAGCCTGGAATCAGCCCTGGGCAGTGGGGCCAGGCGTGGGGCCCGCAGCCCCGTGCAGCCCCCACAGAGCACTCCCCCGCTGTGAGAAATGGTCGGTTAGAAAATGGCTACAAGTAAAATGCACAGCACAATCCCACTTCGTCAACAGGACAGGTGTGTAAGTGCACGCACAAGACGTAAGTGGTTAGAACATGTGTGTAAATGCATGTACACATAAAGTATGCATTTACATGTAAGTGGTCATACATGGAAAAGCCCTATTTTCAAGCACAGGAAAAAGACCAAAAGATTAAAATGCACCCAAAGTATTAAGAAATTAACTCTATGGTATGATTCAGTTGACTTAGGTTTTCCTTTTTGCTTGTCTTTATATCATATTTTCTATGCAATGAACACATATGAATTGTGTAATAAAATGAAGGAAAATAGGCCTGGCCAGTGTGACTCAGTTGGTTGGAGCATTGTCCCATAAACCAATGGTGGCAGGTTCGATTCCTGGTCCAGGCACAAACCGACGTTGCCAGTTCAGTCCCAGGTTGGGGTACGTACAAGAGGCAACCAGTCGATGTTTCTCTCTCTCTCTTTCTCTCCCTTCCTCTCTCTCTAAACGCAAAACAAAAAATGTCCTCGGGTGAAGATTTGAAGAAAAAGAAAGGGAAGGCAAATACCACCGGCTCCTGTGGCCAGGCCAGTAGTGGCGCTGTCTGGCTGGGCTGGCCACGTCCTGGAAAAACCAGGTGAACAAGGAGCTGCCTCCCACCTGCACCCCCGCAGCACACCGAGGCTGGTCTTTGTAAGGGTGCCCCGCACCCAGGGTGACACCCTGCTGTCAGAGAAAGCCCAAACCTACTGGAGGGCTCCAATGCCCCTGTGGAGGAGTGCAAGGCTCACAGAAGTGTGTGCGAGCCACCGTGTCCGGCGCTGTCACCAGTGCCGGGAACGGTAGGTCACAACGAGCCACGCGGCTCACTGTGTCCTGCCACAGACCAGAGGTCTGCAGCCTCCGCATCTCCTGGGGAACTCCTTACTGAAATCACGCGGCACGCCAAAAAGTGTGTGTTTTGCCGATCTGACCAAAAAAAAGGCATAATTTTGATTCATTCACACCACACAGCTGTTGTTGTGTTGGCTGTTGTCATTTTTTTGTATTTGACAGTCAAGAGAAAAGAGGTCCCTTCGACTGTGACTAAATCGTCAGGTATCACGAGTTTTAAAAATTCTTACGGCACACCGGCTGAAACTCCCTGACGTGGACTGACCCAGACCGACTGTGGACCTCTGGTCAGGAGACCCCTTGCATCCCACAGCTGGGGTGCACCCTGCTGATGCTCGGTGCAGGTGAGGCTCAGGTGTGGCACCTCGAGGGATGGGACCCGGAGCCGCCCTCTGCTGGGCCACAGATCCCACAGGTGAAACTAGACACCTCCCCAGGGACATGGGAACAGGTGTGTGTGACATTTCGAGTAGTGAAACGTGGGGAAAGGAACGGCCAGCGGCAGAAGGCAGGCGGGTCGGCCAGGGCGCACACCCAGCCCGGGCAGCGCCGACCACGGCTGCTGGTGCCGTGCTGCCGGCCCGGGAGAGTGCGCCCGCGCTCGCCTGGCCTTGGCGAGCCCTGAGAACGACGGGCCCCGTTGCGTGTAATTTAATGCCGCTCCAGTGTTTCTTCCCATGGAAACGGTTGTCCCAGTAAGTCCAGGGCCTGAGCTGGACGTTGGAAGAGAAAGGGAACCAGCGAGCCTCTGACACGAGGGTCGGCAGAAGACGCTCACGGACCAGTCGTGACGGCGGACGCCAGCGACCACAGAGCTGTGAGCCGCTGTTCAGCCTCGGCGTGTTCAGATTAACGTAGAAATGGTTTCTGGTTATCCTTAGGGTTTTCCTCATTTTCCCAATGTCTTACAGCAATGACGTAGGTTGTGTTGAGCTGAAGGATAAAGTGGGGCCCAACGGGGGAGCCCAGATGCCGGGCTCTGCGCTCGCCAAGAGCAGAGGTGGAGGGCCAGCACACTCTGGGGCAAACGCAGCAGCGTCCTAAGATTTGTGTCTGCGGTGTGGGACGTGGACAGGGGCTGTGGTCACGAGTAGAAAGGCCGTGTAGTCCAGCGCACCACCCTGGGCTGGCCCGGCCGGCACTGCCGCGGTGGAGAGGGAGTGGGCCAGAGCCACTGGGCAGGCACTTGGGTTTGGAGGAGGAGGAGGAAGAGAGAGGGTTCAGCTCAGGCTCAGAGGCTGCCGAACCCCAGGAGACCCAGAAGGGAAAGCAAAACAGACTCACAAACAAAAATGGGGGTGTGGCGGGGACTCCAGACTGGGGGAGGTGGCGGGGTGGGGGGGGCTTGGCTCTGGTGAACAACCGAGTCCCACAGGAAAGCCCCCAACACGGCGTCCTAGCGTGGTCGCCCTGCCTGACGTGGCGGCCTCACCTTTCGAAACTAGAAGAAAGAAGTCAAGCCCCAGTTGGGCAGAAGGAAAACTATGATCCAGTCAGAGTAGAAGTCAATGAAATAGGAAACAGAAAGGCAATCAAGAAAATCGACAAACCAGATGTGGTCTTCTGAGAAGGTCAGGAAACCCGGTAAACCTCTAGGCCGACCAGAAGAAAGAAAAGACGGAAGGCAGAGACGACCAGCGTCCGGGACAGGAGCCGAGGGACAGGAGGGACGTTTCACTTCTGTCTTCAGTGGTGATGGTTTCACGGGTGTGAGTGCTCATCAAGCTTATCAAATTACCTTCGTTCTGAGAAGAATTCAAAAGGGAAACTCACAAATTATATATTTTATTTTATTTATTTATTTTTTTTTTTAATTTATTTATTTTAGAGAGGGGAAGGGAGGGAGAAAGAGGGGGAGAGAAACATCAGTGTGTGGTTGCTTCTCACACACCCCCTACTGGGGGACCTGGCCTGCAACCCAGGCATGTGTCCTGACTGGGAATCGAACTGGTGACCCTTTGGTTTGCAGGCTGGTACTCAGTCCACTGAGCTACACCAGCCAGGGAGGGCCACTGGTGAATTTAATTAGCATAAGTATTGGGTTGGCCAAAAAGTCTGTTATGTTTTTTCCTTAGAATGGCTCTAGTAGTGCTTAGTTGTGTTACTTCATCAAAACAATTGTTAGATTGTACTGTGACAGCTGTCATCAGCGTGCATTAAAAAAACTGTTGACTTTCTGTACAGCTATTTTAATATTGAAGATGGAAGAAGATACGCAACACTGTTGGTGTATTATGCTTTATTAGTTCAAGAAAGGTAAAAACAGCCCTGGCTGGTGTGGTTCAGTGGATTGAGTGCCTGACTATGAACCAAAGGGTCATCAGTTCGACTCCCAGTCAGGGCACACTGCCTGGGTTGTGGGCCAGGTCCCCAGTGGGGGGCGTGTGAGAGGCAACCACACATTGATGTTTCTCTCCCTCTCTTTCTTCCTCCCTTCCCCTCTCTCTAAAAATAAATTAATAAAATCTTAAAAAAGAAAAGTAAAAACAAAAATGAAATGCCAAAAAAGATTTGTGCAGTGTATGGAGAAGGTGCTGTGACTGATCAAACGTGTCAAAAGTGGTTTGCGAAGTTTCTGGGTACTTCTGACATTTTGGCCAAGTAATTCCTTGCTGTGGGGCTGTCTATGCATTGGAAGATGTTTAGCAGCACCCCTGGCCTCTCCTCACTAAAAGCCAATAGCGGGAGATACCTAACATACTCAAAACATCCATATCGATAAAGTTACTAGTGAAAATGATAAAGGTGTCTTATTTTACAGAAAAAAACTAAACAGACTTTTTGGCCAACCCAATAAAAGAAAATCACCCAGGAACATCCTAGCCAACCTGCTGAAAATAGAAGTGTTAAAGGCATCCAGGGAAAAAAATGGTACTTTGTCTTCAAAGTGCAACAAAAAGATACAAAACACGTTTTGGAGAGAAATGATGGAAGCAAGAAGGTAGCAGAACGAGGTCCCTAAAGTGCTCAAGACAGTGACTGCCAGCCTCCAGTCCCACACTGGGCGCCTGCAGTGCCGCCCCGCCCCCTCCGGTCCCCTCGCTGCTCCCACCTCCGAAGGCAGCTGCGGAACTTGCCCACCCCACACTCGGGATGCTGGTCAAGCCGCCCACACCCTCTCTCACCGTCCTCACCTCGGGGGCTCCTCCTGGCCCTGTGGATTCCTGTTGCTCGCCCACCCAGGGCGGAGAGGGCGGGCTCCCTCTTCCCCGCGCCCCTCTCCCGTGTGGCTCCCTGGCGCCCCCCTCAGGCCCAGCGGGGGCGACAGTCCACTTGTCTCTCCCCGGGGACGGGGAGGAGAAAAGCCTCTGTGCTCCCCAGAGCTCCCTGCAAGGAGGCCGACGTGCAGCCTCCCATCGGGCCTGCATCGCTGCGCGGGTGCTGGCCGGCCCCCTGCTCTCGGCGAGCTTTCTGCTTTCTTTTACAACGTTCCCGGCTCTAGCAGATCGACGCTTGCACGTGACTTCAGGGTCAGCTCCTCAAGTTACCTGAACACCTCTCTGTCCTAAGAAGGGGTTAAATCGACTTGCGACTGCAGCGTGGAGAGGTTATTTATAACTTTGCCGCTTTCTGATTTAGTTCGAGCTCCTGTCCAAAATGCAGTCTCGCACATTTCTTTTTAGGGTTATTCCCACGGACGCCATGGGTGTTGGGGCGTCTGAGAACGGCACGCGTGCGCGGAGCGGGGGGGGGGGGCGCGGCGGGACACAAAATGTGATTGTCACGGTGACTCGGTTGGAGCTCACCCACACCTCAAGGTCGCGGGTTCGATCCTGGTCAGAACGCACACAAGAAGCAACCGATGAGTGCCTAGTAAGTGCAGCAACAAATCAGCTCCTTTCTCTTTTCCTCTCTCTCTCTAAACATCGACACATAAGTTTTAAAAATGAAAAAAACTAAAGACGCCAGGCCTGACCCGTCGTCCCCTTCCCGCGTCTCCACGCGTGACGGGCAGGGGGGCGGGAGTCCGGTGGAGACAGACAACAGAAGCGCGGCGCGCGTGGGGATGCCGGGGCAAGGTAGGCCCAGGTCCGGAGTCCGGGTTCGCTGCGGGGACCAGCCAATAGTGCAGAGGGAGGGCGGGCGGCCCCGGGCTTAGGTCTCCACCTCCGACCAGTCCCTAGGGCCCGCTTCTCAACCCCGCCCCGGGACCCGCCCACCAGTCCGGCCCCGCCCCCCGGCTCTGTCTACAGCTTCTGGGCCAGTCACAGGCCACGCTCGCCGCTCCGGGCCCGGCCCTCCAATCCGGCCCCGCCCCCGAGCCCCACCCACAGCCCCCGGACCAGTCACAGGCCTCACTCACTTTCCCCCTGAGCCCCTCAAGCCCCGCCCCCGGCTCAGAGGCCCTCGCGCGGCCCGCGAGACTTGCCGGGTTGTGGTGGCGGGATTCTGTGGCCCTGCGGGGACTTGGAAGTCGCCGGTTCGAGTCGTCGCGTCTCCGCGTCGGCCCTGCTGCTTGTCTTCGTCCCGAAGGAGCAGACGTTGCTGGGGGGTGCGGCGAATCTGCCGCTGCGAATCGGCGGGCGCAGCGGAGGCGGCGAGGCCTCGCGAGAGTCCGGGTGCGGGCGCGGCGGCCGAGCGGCGGGCCGAGCGACCGGAGCGGCGGGCCTGGCCCGCGGTGCCGCCGACATGACGGGCCGTGTGTGCCGCGGCTGCGGCGGCACGGACATTGAGCTGGACGCGGCGCGCGGCGATGCCGTGTGCACCGGCTGCGGCTCTGTGCTCGAGGACAACATCATCGTCTCCGAGGTGCAGTTCGTGGAGAGTAGCGGCGGCGGCTCATCGGCCGTGGGCCAGTTCGTGTCGCTGGACGGTGGGTCTGGGACCGGGATCGGGGCCGGGGGAGCCGCGAGCTCTGCGGGCTCGACTTTGGGTCCTAACCGAATTTCCGACGGGGGGGGGGGCGGCGGTGTGCGGCGGCTGCGGTCGGGGGCCGCGGCCGGGGCCGGGGACCGCGGCGTGTCCTCTCCCGGGACTACCCTGCAGCCACGCTGGCCTCCGGGTTACCGGGTGGGACTGGCAGGGAGGGCCGCCGTGCCGTCGCCCTCTCGCGCCCGGCCGACCGGGCCCCAGCGGTGCCGCGGAGCACGGGGGCCGGAGCGTCCGCCACCTCGAGGGACGGTGTCTGTTCCCGCCGGGGTCTCGGGGGTCGCCCGGGAGGTGGCGTTGCCTGCGCTGGGTGTGCGGCTCGGCAGCGTCCGTCGGAGCGGGGCCACCGCGCTCCGGTGGACACTTCCGGCGGTCGCCAGGTCGGGTGCCCCTACTAGGACTGCTGACAACGTCGTGGGAGGGTTCCTGGGTGGACGGAAGCTTTCTCTTCGCCAGGTGGTTCCCAGGGGTAAGGTCTCGGGGCCGCGGGTCGCGGGTAGCTGCAGGTTTAACTTCGCACGGACTAACCACTGGCTTCCCCGCGGCTGCACCTCCTCTGGGCGCCCGGTGTTCCCGCCTCCGTGCTGGGGACGCGCATTCGTGATGCTAACAGCCGGCTCAGTCCCCTGCCAGAGCGTCTGTCCGGGTCTCGCGCTCACATCCTGTTTCGGTGGTTGGTTCTGTTGCAGTTGGTTTTGTTGCAATTAGGAGCCGTCTTTACGTGTTTTAGTGACACCTCCTTTGTTGGCTGTGTGGTTGGTAGAGCAGAAGTTTCACGTCTTGGCTGAGTTTGACATTTTGATGCCGCCCAGTGGATCGTTTTCATTTTCTTTCACGGCGGTACTTGTGCACATCCTGGCCCCACGTCACCCTGTTTTTCTTCTGGAACTTTTATTCTTCTATGGTTTGCATTAAGATCTGTGACCACTCTGAGTGTACTTGGTGTGAGGTGTGACGTGCGTGCGGGCAGAGGCTCACCTGTGCAGGTGGACCTCCAGTTCCAGCACCTTTTGCCGCGGGACTGCCCTTTCTGGACTCGCTTCTGCTCCTGTGGCCGTGGACGCTGGGCCGTGTTTTCGGGGCCTGTTACTGGGCTCCCAGTTCCGTCCCCTCGGCCCCAGTGCCAGGCCTTTGTCCTCAAACACCGGCGGCTTCCTGCGCGTTATCCTAAGCCTTGAAATCAGACGTCCTGAGTCCTCCAGCTTTGCTCTTCTGAGAATAAGGTTCTGTAGGTTTACAAACACACACAGTGGGGCTTGGGTTGGAGTTGTGTTCACCCTGCTGATAAATCCTGGGTGATTCGACATTCTTCCATGAACACGCTTTCGGCCCCTCTGCTGTCTCGTCAGTGTTTACAGCTTTCAGCCCAGAGCTCCTGTGCATCTTTAGACAGCCACCTCAGGTCCACGCAGAACTGTCTGAACGACGTTTCTAGAAACTTCATGTCAGCCCTGGCTGGTGTGGCTCAGTGGACTGGGCGCTGGCCCGAGAGCCGGGAGGCCGCTGGTTCGGTTCCCAGTCAGGGCGTGCACCGGGGCTGCGGGCCAGGTCCTGGTTGCTAGTGGCAGCCAATCAGTGTATCTCTCTCACACTCCCACACACCGGTGTTTCTCTCCCTCTCTCTAAAAATAAATAGAGTTTTGCTCCGAGGGTTTCATTGCCCGTGTGTAGAGATGTGGTTGGACCCCTGTTGTTGGCGTGCTGCACTTGTCGGTTGTCGGTGTTTTTGTAGATTCGTTGGGATTTTCCACAGGGACAGTCATGTCGTCTGCAAACGGGGCCGTCTGACTTCTTCCTGCGTTTCTCCTCCGTGCCGCCTTCTCGTCCGGCAGCTTTTGCGCCCCGTTCGGCCCAGTGTGCGCTGGGGCGCTGGCTCCTGTCCTTCACCTGTGAAGCTGAGGACCTTCCCTTCGACTCCTCGTTGGCTGAGAATTTATCGTGAGCGGGTGTGGAATCTTTTCGGGTGCTTTTTCTGTGTCAATGGATGCAACTGTGTGTTTTTCCTCCGTAGTGTGCCAGTGTGCCAGTTCCTGGGGCGACGCCCCTGGCCGTGGGGCGTCTTCCGTGGCTGTGTTGCTGGGTCCGATCTGCTGATACTTTGTTGAGGGTCTTTAAGTTTGTGTTCATGTGGGTGTGGGTCTGTAGTTTTCTTGTAAGGCCTTTGGTTTTGATACCAAGGCCATGAGCCTCAGGGAGTGACTTGTGAGATGCTCCCTCTCTTCTCTTTCCTGGAAGAGACTATGTGGAATTGATGTTATTTTTCCTTGACTGTCTGGTAGGGTTCACAGTGTGGCCACCTGGGCCAAGGTTTCTTTGTCAGAAGGTTCTTAACTCAGGTTCTGTTGTTCTGTGGGTGTAGGCGGCAGGTTATGGTTTCCGTGGTCCCTGTCCCCTGGGTGAGTCTGTGGTCTGGAGGTTTGGTCCACTTGGCCTGAGTTGCAAGTGTCCGCAGGGAGAGTGCCGGGCACGGTTCCCCTGCTGCCCTCCCCAGGGCCGCAGGGTCTGCAGCGGGTCCCCCCTTCTCTCAGGTGCTGGTGCTGTCCGTGTCCCCTCTTTCCCGTGTCCCTTCTACGAGAAGTCTGTCGATCTTATTGCTCTTTGCAAAGAACTGGCTTTGGGTTGCGCTGATTTTCTCCTCTCCTCCTCCCTCCCCAGGGTCTGTGTGGTCTTCCTGGGTGGGTGGCTTCCCCAGGGGGGCTTCCCAGGACTGCTGGAGCGGAGTTGCGGGCGGTTTGTGGCTTTGTCACACGTTGCCGAGCTTCTCATCCAGGACTTGGACGCCTGTGGGGAGAGAGCAGCGGCCAGAGTGAGCGCGAGCACTGTGCTGAGTGTGCCCCGCCTCCCGAGCCGGCGCCTGTCCACACTGGGCAGGCAGGGAGCTGGGCCAAAGGGGGACCCAGGGGCCCTGGATGGAGAGATGGGCTCCCACCCACATGCAGCCCGTCGGCCCGCAGCCTTGTGAGCGTGGGCTCGGAGCCAGGCGCCGTTCGCTGGTGTGGTTGAAAGGGGGTGGGGGGCTGCCCCTCCAGCCCGGTCCTGCGGGCCCTCTCGCAGGGAAGTGTGGCAGGTGTCCCGGGTTCCCGGCCCGAGGAGACCCAGGGAGCTGGCGCCTGGACAGAGAGGGGAGGGACGCGCCTGCCTGCGGCATCTCCCGTGTCCTGCAGGGAGGGCTCTCCCAGCCGGGCCCCTTCCCTTCCCGGTCACCACGGTGGGGGCCCCAGCTGCTGACTTGGCTCAGCCCCCAGCACTGCCGTGCATGTCCGGCAGCCTCGGCAGCGCCTCCTCACCCCAGCCCACCGGCAGGTGAGCGTCCCTCGGGGTGGCCCTTTCCGGGGTCCCAGGGCTGCTGTCTTCCTGCGGGCTCTGCGTGTGCTTGAGGACCGAGCCGGGCCGTGAGCTCAGGGGTTCCCTCCAGGGTCTGTCCGCTGGAAGGCAGGCCCCGGCGGCTCCCGGCCCTGGGCGCCACCCCGACACTGCTGCTCTGTGGGACGGCCCCCCCGGCCCCCAGGCTCCCTGGGAGATGTTCACGGGCCAGCAGAGTGTGCGCCTGTGCTGGGTGCGCAGCTGGCGTCTCGCCCCGTGGTGGCAGGGAGGGTGGTGCTGGGGACACCCTGGCCGAGTGCTTCAGCTGGTGAGGGGCGTGTGGCCAAGGGAGAGGCGATGGGCCAAGCGGGGTGGGTGCTGAGGTCTGTGCACCCAGCGAGGCCAGAGCGGCCGAGGCCTCGTGGGTCCTGAGGAAGGATGCCAGGGAGGGGCACGCCCTGTGCTTGTCGGGGACTGTGAGGGGCAGGCAGAGCTCGCCAGCAGGGAGGGGTGAGGGAGGGGCCGTGTGAGGGGTGGCTACCGCAGCCTGCGGGGCCAGCCGAGTTGAGGGCCCCGGACAGCAGCCCTCCCCCCCCCCCGGGAGTCCCCTCTGGGGTAGGCGGTGCACCTGGGGCCAGAGGGAGCTCCCCCCAGCGACGGGGCTCCTGCTCACCTGGGGACTTCGCTGTCTGGGGAGCACCTGCCATGGCGTCAGGGCCACAGTGTCTCTGAGGACAGGAGGGGTCTCTGTTGTGAGTGATGAAGCGCTTCCAACCCTTGTGACAGGTGCCCCCCCAACTGGATGAGAAAGGTTTCCTGCCCCCAGCCCTGTGGGCGGGCCCAGGAGGGGGTGTCCAGCAGGTGGAGTTGCTTTTGCAGGGGGAGGTCCACTTTGCACGGGCCCCACCCATGGGGGCCCCTCCTGCCGCCAGAACTCCAACACTGCAGGACGGTTCTTCAATGGCTTAGCCCCTCCCGTGTCAGCAGCAGGGGGTCCCCGCCCCCCCCCCCCCCCCCGCCACGTCCCCGTGCCGGAGACTCCTGCGGTCGCGCCGGGCGTCTGGGTGCCCCAGTCCACACGCGGCTCCGGCTGCAGCACCGCTGAGCTGCTCCCGTCCTGCTCCCCGTCCTGCTCCCGCTGAAGGGCCTTCAGGGCAGGCAGGAACCCCTCGCTCGCTCCGAGTGAGATGGGCGCAAAATTACTGAGGTTTTTGCTCACCTGCGCTGGAGAAGCCGTGAGTGAAGCAGAGTGCGGCGCTGTGTGGGGGTCTTCCTGGGGCCCCTCAGCCCCGCCCACCCACCGCCCGGATCCCAGTGGGGCAGCAGGTCCCTCCCCTGCTGCCCACAAGGGGGCGGGCTTGGCCTGACCGCCCCCAGACCTTCTGCTTGTTAGTCCCAGGTGTGGTTTTTTCTGTCCCGGAGTCTTGTTGTAGAAGACGGTCAGGTGTTTTGAAGTAGAGGGTGTGGTGTGAAGGGCACGTGAAGGACGTCTGAAGGGCGAGAATACCATGTTTTGGCCGGAGGTGACTCAGCGTCCTGGTCCTGGAGTGCTCTCCAGCCTCGATCTGCTGTAACCAAACCCCAGGGGGTGGAGTTTGTCTAACAAAAGACTGAGGTCAACTCAGCAAGCAGGCCCCCGCCACCCAGCCCCCCATGAGGTGCCGTCACCGCCCCTGGCACAGAGAACTCAGTCTACACGGGGCCAGGCAGGGAGACCCCTGGTCTCTCCTAGGCGCACTATGGTGCACCAAGGCCACGGGTGGGGCAGGAGAGAGTGCCCATGCTTGTGTGTGCAAGAGTGTGTGCATAAGTGGTTTTTTAGATTTTATTTGTTTATTTTTAGAGATGGAGAAGGGGGGGAAGAGAGGAAGAGAAATATCCATGTGTGGTTGCCTCTCTCGCGCCCCCTGCCGGGGACCTGGCCCACAACCCAGGCATGTGCCCTGAGTGGGGATCAAACCGGTGACCCTTTGGTTCACAGGCCAGGGCTCAATGCACTGAGTCGCCCCAGCCAGGGCTGCATAAGTGTTTTTTGTGTGTGCCTATGCCTGATGAGTGCATGCACACCTCTGTCACTATGTGCATGTGTGTGTATGTGTGCACGTGCACGCACATGCCTGTGTGCTGAACATGACTGTACACATGTGTTCGTGTGTGTGAAATGCATGTGCACGGGAGCAGGCGTTAGGAGCCGGCTCCCAGAGCAGCCCCAGGAGGGGTGACGGGGCAGCGGGAAAGCAGGGACACACGGAAACAGGAAGCAGGCCCTGGAAGTGCGAGGAGGCGGCAGTGGGGGTGGAGGGTGCTGGGGACAGGGGCAGAGGGGGAAGGAGGGCAGGGGCAGCACGGTTGGGGAGCCCGGGGTGGCGTCACCCCTGGGGTTTTGTGGCTTTGTGGCCGGTAGAAGCCAGGCCGGCGCAGGCAGAGGAGCCAGGAGGTGCCCTTAACCTGCCGCTGGGCTGGGGGAGAGGCTTCCCGTGCCCTCGTCCTGGAAGGCGGGGCATCGGGGGCCGGGCCATCCCACTGTCCTTTTCCTAACGGAGCATCACTGCCGCTTAGCCAAAGCACACACCGTTTAATCAGAACGGTGGGGCAGGTCTTTCTTCTAAAACTGAAGTCGGGGGCCGTGGAGACGGATGGGCAAAGCCGCCATGGGAGGGGGGGAGAGGGGGGAGAGGGAGGGCGCACGGCTGGCCCTGCTTCCCCCAGAGACCCTGGGTCTCCCGTGGCCTGTCAGCGCGGCAGACGCATCATCTCCAGGCACTGCCGCCGGCCACAGGCTCCGCACCAGCCCCCACCAGGAGACGGTGCTCCTCCTCCCCCCCAAGTTGGGCTGGCCCTGTGGCCGCTGTGACCCCAGGAGGCAGCTGAGGAGGCTGGGCCTCAGGCCTCAGGAGGCTGCCACCCTCCCCCAGAGGGTGGAGTGCGGACCCGCCTGGGTCCCAGTCACGCCCCAGGTGAGCGAGGGCTGTCGGGCTGATGGGTCTGATTTGTGTTTCTAGGTGCCGGCAAAACCCCGTCCCTGGGCAGCTGGCTTCCACGTGAGCCTGGGAAAGGAGTCGAGAGCACAGACCCTGCAGAACGGTATCTCCCGCTGCGCGGTGCCCGGCGAGGGGGGTGGGCCCAGGGCGGGGGACAGGGCACGGGCGGGCGCAGGCCCCGTGTCCAGGAGGGGTTGCTCCCAGGCCCTTCCCCCTGGCCAGCAGGACCCTCCCAGGCCTCGCGTGAAGGTCAGGCCAGGGCAGTGGGCTGAGGGGAGACCGGCAGCCCCCGTGTGGCCGCGCCTCACCGCAGGGCAGAGCTGAGCTGGCCGTCCGGCCCCGGGCCTGTTTCCCAGGGTGTGTGCCGCCTCCGTGTCGCACGGGGGAGCGGGGGGCAGTGCTCTGCGTGCCGCAGACCCCGCCGCAGGGGTCTCCTGTGCCGCCTCCAGAGGTGCCCGCCCGCCGGGGGGTTGCCCTTTGCTGGCGCTGCACTGGGAGCCTGGGGGTGTTTGTGCGGGTGCTGCCCAGCTCCCCTGTGGTTCTGACGGTCCAGGTCACCTGGTCGTGCCTTCGTTGCTGTGCTTTCCCGGTCCCACCTGAGCACCGAGGAGCGTAGCCAGGCCGGGCCAGGTCGCAGATGCGCGCTTCTGTTTTCTCGGAGGGAGGCCCCGCCCGCTCGCAGCGATGGGGTGCCCGGCCGCCCTCTTCTGCGTGGGGGTGCCCGGTGCTGGAGCACCGGCGGCTGAGGGACCAGGTCAGCCCCGTCGGCCCCGCGCTGGCGGCTGTGGCTCTGTGGCAGGTGTGCAGTCAGGGAGCCGGAGGCTCCTAGCTCTGTTCCTGGGTCGTGACCCCGTTCTGTGGGCTCCTCTGAGTCCCTCGAACTCCCACGAGAGTCCCCGGCTCAGCTCGTCCGTCCTGCAGCAGCGGCAGGGGCTCTGCCTGGGGCGGGGCGGGGCGGGGGCTCCGGCGGGGTCTCTGGGTCGGCCTGGTGTGGGGGCAGGGCGCACCCCCCTCTCATCTGCTGGGGCTCCTGACTCCAGAGCGTGGGGGGCTCCTTGCTGACTCCGGCCTTTCGTCTGTTTCGACGGTTTTTGTGGTTCGTGCAGTGTGAGTTTCACATTTCATTCCTTACATTGTTCTTTTTGATGCTGTTGCTTTCTTTGTGGGGTGCTTCCTTTAATCCTCACCTGAGGCTGTGTTTGTTGACTTTGGAGAGGGAGGCAGGGAGCGGGAGAGACGGAAACAGCAGCGTGAGAGAGCAGCGCGGCTGGCTGCCTCCCTCCCGGAAGCCGCAGCCTCTCCGTCGCAGGGCGCCGCTGCGGCTGACCGAGCCCCTGCCGGGGCTGGAGTTGCTGCCTTCCTTGCGGCTTCCCTTGTTTGTGGTCAGTGTGCAGGTGCGGGGCAGGTGTTTCCACGCTGACGGCGTGCTGCAGCCCGTGCGGAAATCGCCTGTCGTCGTCGTTTCTAGTGGACTCCTGGGGGATTTGACACACGGGGTCACGACACACGGGGACAGGCGGGTGGGGCTGCCGGCCAGGGTGGCGACACGGGCAGACACGACTCTCCTCTCCGCACAGCCGTGTCAGAACTGCAGCCGCAGCCTGGGACAGGCCGTCACTCGGGGACGCCGGAGATCGGGTTGAGTCGGAGTCTGACAGCCACGGAGCTAGAGAAACCACGTCGTCCGGGCCGGGAGGAGGGCGGGCGCGGATGCAGAGCGGGCCGGCCGCACACCCACAGGATGAAAACGCGGGACGGACGTCTTGGGAGCGAGGAGTCCCAGCCCCACGCCGGGTGCCCCAGCCTGGAACTCCAGGGCCAGGGAGAGAAGTCCCCGTGAACTCTGGCTGCGAAAACCAGCAGGGACGGAGTCCGTGCCGGGGGCTGCCGGAGCCCTGAGCAGCTCCTCTGGGGAAACCACACATGGACTCGCCTACTGGGACTCGCTCCCTCCGAGCTGCAGCGCTGGGCAGGCAGCTTGCAGGGCACCAGTGGTGCGCAGGGGGAGACTGAGGTGCCGGGCATCCTGGCGGGCAGCGGCCATTGTCCCTCTGCTGAACCCTACCCCCCACAGAGCCGGCAGGCTGGTGCCACCTCTGGGACTCCATCAGCCAGCTACCACTGTGCGACCCACGTGGAGATCCCTAGAGGCTCTGCCCACCCAACTTACGGGCCCACCCAAGAACAGCTGCTCTATGCGAATAGCTCGCCTTGGCCCCTACGTCCTATCAAAAAAGCCACAGCTGGCCTCCGGGAGCCCTCACGGCAGCCAGCCTAGCAGCCAGCCTGGAGCCACAGCCTGGCGTTGTCACGGGCAACCTCCCGACCCAGCACAAGCAGTAGCCACCTCAGATTGCTTGCAGCTCCGGCAGGGTGGCCCCGGCAAAACACAGGCAGGGGCTGGCCTTGGCCTGCACCTCTCGGGAAACCCCAGGGCCAGCACACCCAGTGGACGGCTGCAGACCACTTACATGCATGACCCGTGGACGTGAACAGCGGTGGGGGGTTGCCTGAGGGAGCGGGGGACTCTGGTGGAGGGGAGCAAAGGGAGGAAAATCAGGACAACTGTTACAGCGTGATCAATAAAATACAATAAAAAAGTAGATAGAGCTTTCCTTCACTTCCCAAACTGGATTGTTTTATTTGATGTCCTCGCCTGCCGGCCCCCGCCAGGCCCTCCAGCGCCGTGTGGAGCAAAGGGTCCTGTCCCTCATTGCAGGGGAAGCATCTGGCTTCCCGGCACAGAGCGCCAGGGTGACTGTGGCCAGCTCAGGCCGGGACGCTTCTTGCCGAGGCCTGCGGGGCGTCTCTGTGAGGGCACTCGGGGGCGTGGGGCTCACGAGAGCATCCCCGGGTCGGTGCACCCTGAGCTCTGCACCTGCACGCGGGTCTCCTTCTCCGTGGCCCTCAAGGACCTGCCCCTGCCCTGCTGCCGCTGGGGACAGAGTGGCCAGTGACTCCCCCCCGCCTGGCCAGGCACCCCCTGCAGCGGGACCCCCGGGCAGCAGACTTGGGCCCGCCGCTCATTGGAGCGTGTCCTCCGGGCCCCCGGGCCTGCCCTGAGCGCCCGTGTGTGTGCTGGCTCTCACTCCAGGTGGGCTCCTGGGGGGCTGGAGGCTGGCCTCTGCCAGACGCCGCCTGGGGGGAGAGGGGGACCGCGGGGCACCCCCAGGCTGAGCTCTGACCGCACTCTCCTGCTCCTCGGCCGGGCCTGGGGGGGGGGGCCGAGCCGCTGGGGGGAGGGGGGGGTGGCCTGGCCCGGGAGCGCGGGGCTGGGGCTCCACTGAAACCGGGGCCTGCGGGGTCCTCCCTGTGCCCCGGCGGCTCTGAGGTGCCACAGACCTGTCACCTGGGAGACGTTTCTCGGAGACACTGTCTTCCCAAAACAATTTTCACGTGTTGATTTTAGGGAGTGAGGAAGGGAGGGGAGAGGAAGGCAGGCGTCACCTGGTGGTTCTCCCTGCTGACGCGCCCGTGGTTGAGTCCTGAGCGCGCCCTGACCGGGACCAAACCCACGGCCTCGGTGCTTCTCCGGGGCGGCGCTCCAGCCAGCGGGGCCGGCCGGCCAGGGCTTCTCTTGGGGACGTCGGTGTCCTTTTTCTTGGCCTGGCCTGTGGGCAGCACGGTCGTGCAGCGGGCCGACTGACCGGCGACTGCGGGACGCGCTGAGCCCCGCTGGCCACGGCGTGGGCCCCTCGGCAGGGCCCTCGGGAGAGGCGGGGGTGGGCCGCTTGGCCGGTGGCTGTGTGGGACGTCGTCGGGGGACGCCTGTCCGTCCCGTCCTGCCCTGCCAGCCCCCTGCACCCGTTTCTTGGGTGGACCAGCCTTTCTCTCGCCGCTTTGGGGGCGCTCGCGCTTGAGACTCCACCCGTGGGGGCGCACGCGCTCCGCGACCCTCTCCCGGTCGACGGCTCCTGTTCCCGCTTGTCAAGGGCCGTCCTCCGAGCCGCTAGTTTTGGTGACGCGCCCCGTCCGCCTCTCGGGGCTCGGCCTCTGCGACTCCTTTAAAGCTCCCCGTGCGCCCGAGGTCTGGGAGCCCTGCCGTGTCTGCTCCGGGGGCTTCCTTCACTGCTGTCTCTCTCGCTCACATGTGCGCCCCACTCGGACCCCCGTGCCGGGCTCCGGGTGGGCCCAGGTCCGCACGCTGCAGCGGGGCCCCGCGTGGGGCAGCGCCGACCTCAGGAGGCCGCCCTCCCCGGGTGCCTGGGCGTCGGCACGTGACCCAGCCTGTCCGGTCCCCGGTGCCGCGTGGGCTCCTGGTCCTTCCCGCGTCCAGGTCCCCGCTGGAGAGCCCGAGGGGTGTCGCTGTGTGTGCTCAGGCTCGGGGGTTGGGGGGGCCCTACTCCGTCAGCCCCTGTCCCCGTGTTGGGGCCAGTCACTGTCCTGGCCGTGGCCCACCTGCCCGGTGCCCTGGCCCCATCCCTGTCCCTGACTTTGCTGTCCCGCCAGGATGTCCCCGTCATCAGGAGCGATGTCAGCACTGGGTCGCCGGCAGCTTCGCCCCTGCTCTTCCCTCTGTCTTGTTGCCGAGGCGAGTTCTGCCGGCTCCTGTGGGCCTGCGCCTCGCACCCCTGGTCCGTCCACCGTCCGTCGTGCTGCAGCCTCTGGGTCCGAGGTCATGGGAGCGCTGGCCTGTCCTTCCCTTCTCGTGTGGCTTTCTGGTCTGCTGGCCCTCACAGGCCAGCGTGGGACACCAGTTTCCACCTCAAGTGGGGGTGTGCCAGCGAGGCCGTGGGAGCCTGGTGTTGTCCTGGTGAGGAGGTTTTCTGGTCACGGGAAGTTCTTCGAGGAGGCTGCTTGTCACGGGACCACCCCGGCCTCCTGTTTCCTCCCCCCGTCAGTGTCTGTGCGCCCCCTGAGGCTCAGCGCGGGTCCTGCCGCCTCCCTTCCCTCCCTCTGCTCGTCGGGCCCTCCTCTCCGGCCGTGGTGGTCAGGTTCTCCACCCATCAGTGCCCAGGACTGTCAGCCAGAAGGTGTGCTCGTCTTTCGGCGTCTGGCTCTGTGGACGTGTGCCGTCTGCCCGTCCCCTCCCTCCGCACCCGCCTCTCGGCTTCCACGCGGGCACTTCCAGCTGCTCTTCCAGCTGCTCTTCCCGGCTCCCTGTGGCTGGCACCTGCGCTTGAGGCTGTGCCTCCCTCTGCGCTCGGCTTCGCTGGAGCCCACAGCTGTGCAGACAGCTGGTTCTCCCCTCCTGCCGGGGTGGGCCCAGGGCCCAGAGAGCGCCCTCCGTCCGACGCAGCAGCAGAGCCGTCCGGACCAGCGTGGCCACGCCGCCGGCCACACTGTGGACGCTGCGCAGCTGCTGGTGCGCCCGGCCCCTACTCCGGGCGTCTCCGGGGTCCTCGGACCTGCTGGGCTGCTGTGGCCTCGCCTCCCTCGTCTTCTCCCTCTGCTGCTTCCCCAGGGGCCCCGGGCAGGTGTTCTGGGGAGGCCCCGCATCTGAGATTGCCACGGGCCTCGGGGGGCCCCCAGAGGTGGGGCGCTCTACTGCCAGCCCCCCGTTGGGCGAGCTGACCCCCGTCCCTGCCAGGCTCCTCCCAGAGGTCCCTGCGTCCGGTTTCTGCGCTGTGCTCCTTCCACCGCCCGCAGTCCAGCCCCCTCAGAGCAGGAGGGGACTGAGGCCACCCCTGGGGCGGCTGTCGTCGCACGGAGAGTGCACGCTAGCGCAGCTGCTGGGCACGCCGGGGGTGACATGCCGATGGGGAGGTGGCGACTGGCCCTGCTGTCTTTCCGTCTGGTTGGTCAGGGCCTTGGTTCTGCCTCGGCCCTCGCTCCGCGGGACTGGCCTGCGGCCCACGTCTGCCCGGTCAGCCCGGCTGGAGGCCCGGGAGCTGCGTGGGTGCCGGAGGGAGCCGGGCCGAGGCGGGGGCAGGCCCCTCGGGGAGAGTCCAGCTCATTGCCCCCCCTGCCTGGCCAGCTCCTCAGGCTGCTCCCAGGCGCCCCCACTCGGGCCACGGTCCCGACTGCACCCCGGCCAGCAGACAAGCCCGAGGGCAGCCCAGAGCTCTCCTTCCCCAGCCGCGGTCTGCGTCGGAGCAGGGGACGGCTGTCCTCGTAGTCCGTGGGCCGGGGCGGCCACTGCCGACCTGGCCCGGGCGAGGGTGCAGGACAGCCGCCTCTGGGGTCCGTGTGCCCAGCGTGGCCGGGCTGCAGGGCAGTGGGCGGGGCCGCGGCGGCGGGCACAGCTCCTCATCCTGGCTCTCCCGGGGCCTCTCATGGGCGGGGCAGCCCTGGCCCCTCCTGCCTCTGCCTTTTGGCCCAAGGTCACGGGGTGGGCTTGCTTCGAGGGGGGAGGGGTGTAGATTGCCCCTCCCCAAAGCCGCCAGTGCCGCTGGTGCGCTGGCCGGGACGGTACTCGGGGGTGAGGCTGCTGAGCCGCAGGGGAGGGCAGGACCCTGCGGAGCCCCGTCCGGACACCCCAGACTCAGGGCCTTGAGAGAGGGGCTGCGCCGTGCTGCCCCCGCCTGCCTGGGCCGAGCGCCGACACCGCTTCCACGTGGACGGCAGTGACCTTGCATCCCACGTCCCTGCCTCGGGCTCTGGTGGGACCCACACAGCCAGCGGACGGGGGAGCAGAGGGGCGGTCGGGCCCGCGTCCCAAGTGCCGGGCGCAGCCGTGACCACCGCCCTGTGTCCTAGGGCGGCGCCAGATCCACCACCTGGGGAGCCAGCTGCAGCTGAACCAGCACTGCCTGGACACGGCCTTCAACTTCTTCAAGATGGCCGTGAGCAAGCACCTGACGCGCGGCCGGAAGATGGCGCACGTGATCGCCGCCTGCCTCTACCTCGTGTGCCGCACGGAGGGCACCCCGCGTATCCTTCGGCTCGGCCCCGCCGGCCCCCCCGGCGTCGGGGGCAGCGGTCCCGGGGGTCTGTGTCGGGTCCAGCCCCTGGTGGGTCGGCCGTCCGGGCGCGTGCCGTGAGTGCCAGGCTGCCCGGCCGCCCGCCGAGGAGCTGGGGGCCTGGGCCCTGAGCCCCGAGTCCCTTGGGGGACCGTGGGCGCTCTGCCGCCACTCCCCGGCACCTGCCTGTGTCCGGGCCGGTGCTCCGCGCAGGGGGAGTGGCCCCCTGGAGGCCGCCCCACAGCCCCGCCTCCTCTGGAGAGGACCGCGCCTGCCCCCCTCGCTGCGCGTGCCTGGGTGCAGCTCTGCAGGCGGCCCCCCTGGGCACGGGGTCCGCCCAGCGCCCCTGGGCTCCCTGCCGGGCTGTCTGCCCTCCGGCCTCCTTGCGCCCCTTTCCCCACCCCCGTCCTGGGTGGGCCCCGCTCCCACCCCATGGCCTCCGGCAGTGCGTGTGCTCGCCAGAGGACCGTCCCCCGTCTGCCTGCGCCCACAGGGGATCTGAGGGTGCAGAGGGCTCTCCCGGGATCCGCACAGCAGGGCCAGAGCCTTCTGCCTCCCCAGCTCTGCTGAGGGCCCAACTGCCCCGAGTGCCGCCCTCTGTCTGCGGCGGGTGCTTCTTCGCTGGATGAGAGGGTTCGTGGCGCCACGGACTCCGTGGCTCTGGCACCTCCTGTCTGGGGCTGCCCACACCACCGGTTCCTCCCCCTGCTGCCCCTGCCCAGCCCTGCAGTCCTGTCTCCCCTGTCTTCCTCCTGTTTGCCCGGGCGCAGCTGGCGACAGAGGCCACTTGTGGGGATGCCGGGTCCGCGGGCATCAGCACAGGCAGACCCCCAGGTGGAGCGCACAGGGCTGCCCACCAGGCAAGGGTGACTGGTGGCCCAGTCCAGGGTTCCTCTCGGAGGCAGTAGAACAGGTCAGCGTCAGGCTGCAGGGCTGGTTGCGCAGCTCTGGGTGGGCCGAGGACCACCGAACTGCACACTGGGAACAGGTGGG